>NW_006263692.1:280350-287414 GCF_000469605.1 Apis dorsata | reverse complement strand
TAAAATATTATATCTTTTATAAAATATAATATATATAATATATTCAAATTTATACTTTTATTACGTAAAAAAATAAAAAATTTAAAAATTTCTTAATTTTTATTAACATCTATAGTTCATATCATATTTTTTTTTAGATATATTACATATAATAATTGTTAAAATTGTCAAAAATGGATTTGTTCTCTCTTGCAAGATGTTCAATGAAATGATTGAAGAGAAATATAATCATAACAATATAATTATTTTTTATAAAAAAAATAAATATATAGAGATTAATTTATTACATATATCATATTTATATGATCTCTATGTATTCATGTACAGAAAAACTATGTAATGCATTTTTTTATATTAAGTAACTTTTATAAGAGTATTTTTTATAACTTCAATCTTTTAAGATATTCTATTATTCTCATTTAAAAAAAAATCTATATATCTTGTATTTTTATTATAAAATTATATTATTATATTAATCAATAATTTCGTTAATCATGTATTTGTTAATTAACAACCTTATCTTATTCAATGTAAAATATTTTAGTCTTTAAGAAATTACAAAACCTTGATATCGAGTCATGATGAGCTTCCTGGCCATATAAATTGCGACTCATTCAAGTTTGAGGAGGATTTGATGAATAAATTGCCTACCACTCCAGAATACAACAATCATCTTTATGGTTCAACACCAGATTCGAGAGATTATTTTTCAAGACCTTTCGAGAAAAGATTGCATTCGAGGTTACCTGGAAGAAATTTCAACTTACTCAAGACAGATGCAAATTCGGTAAATGAACTAGAGTCTCATGGATTTAATTATGATCCAGGTCGTGGACACATTGAGGACGACTATGTTGGTCCTGCTATGGAATTAGTAAGTTTTTCAAAAAATCAAAGTAAATATAAAACAATATGTTAATAACTCAATAGAATTAAAAGAATTAAGTTAAGTTAGAAAATTTCTATGAAATAAATAAATTTTTCAAAAAAATCAAAACAAAATAAAATTAATTGATTTAAGTAGAAGAATTTTTGATAATTCGATAGGTTTATGCATGGTCCACTATCGATTACACTTATGACAGCATCGAAGCTCGAGATTCGGCTATCTTCGATGGAGATTTTATAGCTGAAAACAATTTACCTTTGGGACTCGAAGTTTGGAGAGATAAAGTTTTCATTACTCTTCCAAAATGGAAAGATGGTATTCCAGTGACATTGACTACCATACCCAAACATTCGAAGACAAAAAGTCCAAAATTGAGACCTTATCCGAACTGGGAATGGCATACAGTAGGTTAGTACAATACTGTTAGGTTTCTCATAAGTAATGATATTTAATCAGCACCAAATAATATCATTTTAACTTTTATTAATTTTAATAAACATAATAATAAAATAAATAATAATAATATCTACTTATACATATTTTTAATTATTATTTATATTATTTATATATTAATATTATTCACATATTATAAAATTTTAAAAAATAGTTTATTAATTGAATTTACTTAGAATACACTACTAATTAAAATGTGTAAAGATATGTTGCATGACTTTCTCCTTTTTTGTTTAATTTACTTAAATCCATCATAATAAAATATTATGTAAATTTATATTTTTATAATCTAATTAAACATACTTCTAATATTAATTTTTATTTTTAGGAAACTGCGATGGACTAACTTCCGTCTTCAGAATTCAAGTGGACGAATGCGATCGTCTTTGGATCTTAGACTCTGGTAAAGTGGATATAGCGAAAGGAGGCAAATTGGCTTGTCCTCCAGCGATCTTTATCTTCGATTTAACTACAGATACTCTTATCAGAAAGTACATTATACCAAAAGATCAAGTAAAAGAAGACTCCTTGTATACCAATATCGTTGTAGATATCAGAAACGAGGATTGTGGTTCAGCAATAGCTTATATCTCCGACGTGTTCCGTTATGGATTGTTAGTATATGATTTCTTCAAAGACTCCTCTTTCAGAATTCAACATCATTTCTTCTATCCTGATCCCTTGGCTTCTAAATATGAACTTCATGGCATAAAATTCCAATGGACAGACGGGATTTTTGGAATGGCACTAAGTCCAGTGGATATTCACGATGATAGGACACTATTCTTTCATCCTATGTCTAGTTTTCGAGAGTTTGCTGTTTCCACGTCTATTCTTGGGGACAAGAAGACAGCTGAAGAGAATACTGATTACTTCATGCCTATTGGCAGACCCAGAGCCAAAGATTATGGTCATTCTTCAGGTTCCGTGATTGATAGAAATGGAGTAATGTTCTTTAATATGGTGACTAGAGATTCTGTCTGGTGTTGGGATACCAGAAAAGAGTACATACCTCAGAATCTTGGTGTCATAGGTACTAGTAATTTATCCTTGGTCTTTCCAAATGATATCAAGGTTGACCATGAATATGATCAAAATGTATGGGTGCTCTCTAATAAGTTAGCTATGTATCTTTACGGAAGCATCGATAGCAGCAAGATTAATTATAGAATATTCAAAGCTAATATCAAAGAAGCTGTCAAAGACACTGTTTGTGATCCTAATTATGTTGTGCCTGGTTCTGAACATGGTTATGACGAAATTTGTTGAAAATTATTTAAAAAACATTGATGACAGATATGGGATTATATAGTGAAGAAAAATATAAATATTTATAAATAAAAGATAATGAATATTTATAAAAATTAAGGAAAGAGGATAAAACAATGTTATCCAATCATTTTTGAATTATAATTTCCTTTTGCAATATTCAAATAATTTGCGATTTCCACTTCCATATAAGCTAACTAGACACTGCCTTTAACTAATGAAAAAATGACTTTGATATATTTAAAATACGGCAAATTATAATATTGTAATTATAATAAAATAAATATAAAAATTATCAATAACAACAGCAATTTTCCAGGAATTACTTGACGATAATCAAAGGCAAAGATTAAGAACTAGAATGGATAGCAATTGATTCTCTTACTTCGGGAAAGCGAATATGAATAGATGTTATAATTTTAATTATAAGAGATTAAAAGAGAAAGCAACTACCTCGAATTCGCTTTCTTCTGAAGTAATAGAAAAGTTTCATATTTTTGAACTCTAAAAATAAATGAATTATAAACATTTACTGTGTTTTTTTAATTACATTTTTTGATTTAGTTGATCACATTGATTCGTAATCAGGGATTTAGTTCTATTGTATTCTATATTATTGTATTCTATATTAAGAGTGAATGAATAAAAATGAATATCATGATCGTGTAATGAAAATACATTAAATAAATTATCAAATAAAGATATTATTAAAAAAGAATTGTTTATTTTTTATTATCTATTATATGAGAAAAAATAAAAAAAAAATTTCTCATTTCCTTCTTAGGTAAATTGATAATAGATAATAGTTTTAATGTATTATATTAGATTACCGAATATATATCAGGTTTTGACATAAATTTTTTTCAAAAACAAAAAATCACATATAATGACCAACTTTTCAATTTTGTTTAAAAGAATACAATCTACGAGAAGATAGCACTCAAAATATTTTCGGAATTTTAAAATTAAAAATTTTTCAATTCTTTGTAATTCAATCAATTTCTTTGTAATTTTTTTAGGAAAATATAATCTGTGAGAAAGTAGCAAGCAAAATTTTTAACTAAATTTCAAGATCAAAATTTTTTATTCAAATTCTATATAATATTTATTATATTATATATATAATATTATATATATAATATTTGTATTATATTATATTGAATAATATTTATCTATGAAATACTTGAAACAATATATGAAACAATAATTATTTTTTACCATATCTTTGTACTATTATTTTTTATAATATTGAATGTTTTTCCTACAATTTCTTTAATTCTATAGATATTTTTTTTTTTCATATACTTCTTGCAGCTCTTGCTCTTCTTTCTGCCAGTATTAACTTAAATATCATTACTTTTTTCTTTTTCACTTCTTTATTATTCTATTATTTGTATATTTTATTTCTTACAGATGCCACGAAATCATTAATATTAAAATATTCTAAAAACAATTTAATTTTAATTTATAATATTTTCTTTATACTATCATAAATAAATAAGATAGAAATTATTATAAGTCGCAGATAATAAGCTTTGATAATATAAAACAATAAATATTTTATTTTTTTTAATTTTATTTAATTTTATTTAATTGCATATATATTGCAGTCCTAGGTAAAATTTATTGTAAATAGTAATAAAGATAATAATTTTAAATCGAGCTGTAAAAATATTAATTATTTAATACATTTATTTTTTCATATTATTATTTCATATTTTTCGTATAAAATAATTTATAAAATATTTTATTTTATAATTATTTTTCAAAAAATTTTAAGAAGTAATTTTAAGTAAAAAATAATATAACATGAATTTTTAAAATATTTTTTAAAATATTTAAGTAATATAGAAATAATAATTTTTCATATTTCTTCGTATAATTTTAATTTTTTATATTGTAATAAAATAAAATTTAAAAAAGAAATAAAATAAAATAATTAAACGTATAATTATTATATGTTTCGATTCTTATTAGAACATTGTTTGAATTATTTATAGATATATTTATATTTAGAATTATATATAGAATTTGTTTGAATTATTTATGAATATAAATGTGATATAGATAAAGAATATTTGGAATAAATAAAAAAATGTAATATTTATATTTATATATATAGAATGTTGATTACATAAAATAGATAATAAATATATACATATATACATGTATTTCGAATTTTACACTATTATGCATAAAAATTTCTTTTTCAATGGCATAAATGTTTATCTGAAAATTTTTATAATAAGAGTATATATTATGTGAGCATACGCACATAATTGAGAACAACGATTCTCAAGTTGCTATTTAGAAATGTCGTCGTGAGTGAAATTAAAATGTATAAGCTTTTTTCAGTTCATATTTATAATTATTAATTAGTTAATATTCTAAGTATAAATTATTTCTAATAAAAACTATTTCTATTTTTAAAGAGTTAAATAAAAAATCATTCAAGAATGTCTAATCACAAACCAGATTATAGGTTATTTGTGCGCGCATCAAAAATATTTCAGATTTGAAAAACCAAAAAAGAATGTGAAACAATTTTATTTCTTGCAATTAAGAAGTGATTATAAGGCAATGGCGATTCTCTCATATCTAAAATCCCGCGCCTTGCCTCATTTGTTATCGAGTTATGTTCACTCTCGTCAATTGTCATCTCGAAATCGTTCGGCACGCAATAATCCCAACGGAGAAGCCGGATGCGTCAAAATTAACGTGAACGAACGAAACACTCCTTTGAAATTTTCCGAGTGATCCTCAGTGCAGAGGTTTCGGTGATCGAGAGTTTTTCCAACAGCTGATAAAGTCGACGATGATCGGCTCTCGTGGAATCAACAACTCGCTGGTCCTCCGGCTCCTTCGACAGTTTCGTGTTCCTGATGCCTAATTTCCTCGGACGTCTCTTTGGAATTTCTTATAAAACTGAACGATTGATAATGAACATTTTAGGTTTGGTAAGTATCGTTTCTTTATATCGATATCTTTTCAATTATCTTTTTATTTACAATTTCTTTATGCTTTGTCGATTATAACCTCTATAACCTTCGGTTTTTATTCATCGAAGAAAAAAAGAAAGGTTAATCATTTACACTCGAAAACTTTTCCATTCTAAAAAATTAGCAATTTGAAATGTGATTATAAGGAAAAATATTTGACACAAATATCACAAATTGATAAAGAAGTCTCTTTTCTAGATAAAAAAAATTTATAAAAACCATTTATTCTAGAAATAAAACATAAAAATCAAAATTAAATTAATCTGTAAAGACTTTTGAGATCAATAAATAAAAATAACTTAATATGCACTTTATATCTCTATTCATCGTAAAATATTCTTTGTATGAGCTCTATTTTATAAGATCAATTTCGTCAAGATAGAATACTATTTATATATTATTATTGAAATTTCTAAGTTTAAATAATTAAGGAAAAAATGAGAAAATTATTTTTATAATTTCTAGAATATTGTAAAGTATAATATTAAAATTATTATAAGTAAATAATATATCTATTAATTTCGTTTCCAATTTCTATATAAAATTGATTAGTGAATGGTAATTTATTTTTCGAGTGCAAATCGTTAAACTTTGTCTTGAGACATCAAATATTTTTCACTAAATATATTTTCCAAATATAATCCAAAAACAAATATGCAAATTTTATCAGAAAATATAAAAAATTATTTTTGGGAAATGTTTTTAGTATCTTGAAACTTATTGAAAAAATTAAAAATTGAGTCTAAAAAAAAATTGTATTAATGCAATGAGCAATTAATTTTCTCAATAAAGAGATAATTAAAAAAAAATATATATTCATCAGAACATGTCTTTCAAAGGTTAATAGCACACTAGATTGGAGTCCCATTAAATGGAGAAACAAGCTCGAACAAATATGGAACTTGTCTTTATCGCAGGGAACCCTTATTTTTGATACTATTGGAGAGGATACGATTAAAACTGGTTAGAAATATTCCTCGAAATTTAATAAAAATGAAATTAACATTACTAATTTATAATTATTTTTATTTTTATTAACTATAGCTTTATCATGGATCGTAATCACACGAATCATTATCGCCCATGTGTATACGATCTCTTATCTGACAAACATTTATCCCATATTAACATCTACTCGTCCGAACTTGTTACTACCCTGGTTGATCCTGAGCTTCTTCAAAAATGTCGTGCTGGAAGTAATCGTAATAGCTATTGGCCTTTTGCTTTGGTACGACAAGAGATTCTCGTTAACCATTTTCCTTGAATTCGTCCTTGTGAAGGTCATTCCTTTGAGTAAGTAAATATTCAATTATGGCGCATTACATATTTGAAATGAAAAGTATGATTAAATTAATTAATGTTAATATTTTTAAATTATATAAAATATTTAAATTGGAATACAACTGAAAAGAAGTAGTTTTTGATAGTTTTTGATAGTTTTTGATAAAAATAAA
>NW_006263692.1:243446-280241 GCF_000469605.1 Apis dorsata | reverse complement strand
TTTTTTTTTTAGAAAAGTAAGTTTAAAAATTCATTTGGTACACTTATAAGTACTCATATATTTTTTACTTATATATTATACTTGTAAGTACTCAACGAATTTTCTTTTTTTTATTATAACACAATTTCAAAGATACTATAATGATTTCAACGATTTCATTTGATTTCAATCTTAACACATCAAAATTTAATAAAATATATTTTTATCATTTGTACAAAAATATAATAATTCAAATATTCGAAAAATAAAAAAGAAAAAATAATAAACAAATAATTAAAATATTAATTATAAATAGATAAATAAATATATAAGCATGTTTATAAATCATTAGTTAATAATCACGTGATGCTATTATGTTATATTTGTTCATTATAATTATTATATTATTATTATATTATATTATTATATTATTATAATTGTTTTATAATTGTTTTTTTGTAATTAATTATTATTAATTGATTAAAATATTTCTAAAATTTATCTTCATTAAATTTATATTAAATTTACATCTAAAAATTTCATCAAATCTTCCTATTTTTCAGTAATTTTCAGTTATGTCTGGTACTCTAACTCCTGTCTATTTATGGAACTGCGTCACATGGAGAAACAACGAACATTGAGAAGAACTATGAGAAGCGATTCGAATCTGATCGCTGCTCGCATCTGCTTCAAAATAGGTGATTCGAAGTACAGAACACGGTCTCTGATGACCTTGATATCCTGTGACAGTTATGATACTTACGATACACACGATACCATCTCGCGAATCATCGACGATACCACGTTAACGCCCGCCCAAAAGACGATGAGAATTCTTGGATTGACCGAACAGGATATTGTGGACGCACGTTCAAGAAAAAAAGAAAGGGAAATTTTTAGAAGATTAACAGAAGAAGAAGACGATATTCCTGTCAATACTATTCTATCAGGATATTTTTTCATTAGTAATTACGATTTAACGAATAAATTAAGAACTGAAAAAACAGAAGATGAGAAGAATGAAGAGATAATAGATGAAGATACTATAGATAAGTATAAAAAAGATGAAGTTAAGGCGGACATGAAGGAACATGAAGATGATCAGGTAATAGGCTAGAAAGGAGCATAGGCAAAATTTTTTTATTATTATAACAAAAATTTATATTTAAGTTAAAATTTTAAGTTAAAATTTGAATTTGATCAATAAATTACATTTTGTAATTACAAACCATTTAAAAATTATTTTTCTTGATCTTATAAGCTTTTAAATAATTTACAATAATTTAATTTTTATTTTATAAAAGATTAAGGGAAAGATATTAAAACATTTAAAAATTAATTTAACAAAAATTAACATTAGAGGAAAGTTTTTTTTTATTATTAGAAAATAATTTTTGATTTTGATTTTTTTGTTCCATCTTATCAGACAAGAATATATGAACATGATACTATAAATACAAATGAATGTGAAGAAGATCAAGTTACGATAAATGAATTTTACAAAGATGATATCACATTATATGTTAGTTCAAAGAATGAAATTTTGAGCGAGAAAATTTCAAAGAATCAAATTATGATTGACGAAAAATATGATGATAATATGAAAGTTATCAGTGACACTCATAGTGCAGTGAGTTCATTAACTCTAATAAAATATATATAACATATTTTTTTATAGAAATAAAGCATTGAATAATTGTTATTTCAACGCAGAAAGAGATTTTATAATTCTTAGCTAACATTATAATAATAAAACATCGTTCTTTTTATTATCTAAATATGATTAATCGAAAATCAGACAATAAAGTTTTTTTTTGAATTTTATAAAAATTAGCAAAAATTGTATTTTTTAAACGAATTCGACACCAACAAAATTATGAATTCTTTCTTCCCTCAATTTTATAAATGTACATATATCTAAATTTAAACAGAAACACTAATCTTCAAATAATCTTAGATTATATTTTATTTATATAATTTTTTCTAATCTTTTTCTAATATTCTCATCATATATCAAATTAGTTAATTAATAAATTTTTTATTTTAATTCAGAACAGTCCATTTATAACACTAACAAGAAATAATGGCATTTTTAATACACAAGACATCAAAGATAATTTTTCTGAGAAAACAAATCTATCAATGCACCAATATTCAAATTCTCAAGATATTAAAAACAATTCTTTCGAAAAAACAAATCAGCCAATGGATCAACAACCACAAGAAAATAAAAACAATTCTTTCAAGATAACAAATCTGTCAATGGACCAACGAAGTTCACCGACGAAGAAGAGGGGAGGAACAAATTCCTCGGAGATAAATAACACGAAGCAAATGAAATTGTGTCCATCCTATCACAACGAATTCAGCTATTGTTGCTCTTCAAGAAAACAAGATTTATTCAAGTCTTCTTCGAACACTCGACAAATGGTGGAGAAATGTAGCAGTCCTGTGAAAATTCAAGATTTATTTAAATGCAACTGCATCGTAGATGAATATTTGACTAAAGAAAAAATAGAGGAGTATTGTTTATCAGGCATAGAAACGATGAGAACCTCTACGCCTAATAAAAGTATTGACAAAGAGAAAATAATAAAAAATATAGAGGATTTGAATTCCAAAAACACGAGTTATCATTCATGTTTGAACGATTCCATTGATTTTAATCGAAATCAGAAGATAGATTTTACAGCGAATAACGCATTTCCTTTGATAGAAAAGTTGTTGCAAAATAATCCTAATATGTTAATGAATATTAAAAATGAGGCTCAGAAGTTGGAAAATGTTTATATGTTAAACAAGTCAATGCAAGAAGTTTTTTATACAGCACAGAATACTGTATCAAATAGTATGCAAAATTTATCAGATATTGTTAAAGATTTAGCTGTGACGAACAATGTTGTAACAAATATTGAAAATTTAAAAACAGTTGAACCTGAAGAAAAAAAGACAAAATTGAAGACTGAAAAGGAAATGCTAAAAACTATGGTTTCTTTGTCTGTTGTGGACAATGAAATGAGTAAGTCAAGCACTTGGAGAATTTTGAAACCAATCACTAATGTCATCTTCTTAATTCCTAATAATAATAAAAATTAAAATTTTTTTAAATTAATTGCAAAAATATATTAATATAAGAAAAAATATAAATACTGAAGTATGAAAATAGTGATTTGATCAATTTGTCAATTAAAATTTTGTCTCAATAATGATGAAAAGATTTTTAATCTATGCAAATCATTTTTAGAGAAAATTTGATTGATTATCTTCTGAATTCTCCATTTGTAGTTTTTAATTTAAAAAACATAACTTAATGAACAATTTTATATATTATTTCAATTTTTTTTTTTTTTTTTTTTTAGATGTAAGTTCTATTCAAAAGAACAATTTGAGCAATAGTAAATTGAATGTCGTGAAAAATACATTGAGTATAAATATGCCTAATAAAATAAATGTGCCAGAATATTCATTCGGAGATGCGAAAATTCAAAAGTTCTTCCAGGATTCCATGAAAGTTTTTGATGGTTGTTATGAAAAGGATTTTGCCAATAATTCAGAATTACAATGTTTGCTTCAACAATTAGATAAAAAGTGGAGTATGTATCCTGGTCAATCTGATCAGGACGTATTAATATCATCATTAATACCTTTAAATCAAAAAGATCAAGTTAATCATTCAATACAAATACAAGACTCAAAAATTGCTTCTGTTAGTAATTTCGATAGGATAAAAAGGTACGCAAGAATTCAGAAGTTTTCATTGTTATAAATACTTGAAATATAAATACTTGAAATATAAATAGTACAATATAAATACTTGAAATATATAATATATTAATATTATATATATTAATATTATCGCAGACAAGATGCAAAATAAATCTAACATCAATTCATTTTTTTATCTCATTTTTATTTTATGAACATTATGATTTTCTTATTATTTTAACATTATTCTTAATATTAAAATTAAAATTTTTTTATCAGTTTAGCTCAGAATAATGATTGAAATTATTATTTTATTTTTAATATAAAATTAAAAATAATTTTTTGTTTAAATTACATCGCAATGGTAATCGTGTTATGCATTAAAATAATGGTAAATTAAAAATTATAACATATTGTAATTTTAAAAATTAAAATTTTATATCTTGTCTCTATATCTTATTCACGCGGCAATAGTAATAAACAAAAAGAACAAATAATAAAAGAAGAATAAAGATGAAGATAAGAATTGCAATTTAACGCCATCTTTTAAATGCTAAAGATATTCGATAAATGACGTTGATTATTAATCGATCTTACTCTACTCTCTTCAATCCATGAAGAAATGTTTTTAATGATCAAGAGATGGCGCTAATTTTTATTTCTATTCTTTCATATTTTCTTATTTCTTCTTTCTTTCTTTTTTTTATTATGTTTCATTTGCGATATTTTGGAGACGACTAATTTCTTCATTTTTATTTTATTTCTATCCATTATTTGTTCTCTTGTTTTATAAATTATATGTATCTAAAAAAAGACTTTTATATATCATGTAAGTTTATTGTCTTTGTCTCTCTATTGATTTAGAAGTTTAAAAAATTTTAAATCATCTATTTCATTATTTATGTTACATAAATAATGTTACATAAAAATCTTAATAATATAATCTTAATAATATAAATAAATTTCGTTTTAATAGCATTACAAATCCAATGATTTAAAAATTTTTGTAATAAATTTATATTATTTTCATTATATTACGATAAAAAAATATGATTATAATTTTTAATTCATAAATAATTATAAATAAGATTTTATTATTTATAACAATCAAAAAATTATCCTATACGTGTAATGCATGGAAATATTTATGAAAGAAATATTTATCAAAGAAGTTAATTAATTTCAAAATTTTTTATGATTAAATCAATATAACTATCATTCTAAATCAGTATTTCAAAACATGAAACATAAATTTTCATGAATATATTATTACTTATTAGTTTATCTGTAATAATCGACATAAAGTTATAATTTTAATCTAATTTTAAAAGTTTCATATTCAAATAATTTTTTATTATGTATTATATATCAATAACATAAGTAATTTTTAAAACTCTCCATTTCTAAACAAATTCTATTATTTTTACCAGATATGAATCAAAATCAAAATGTTCCACAAGCGAACACCACGCATCACAAATTGTGCAAGTGAACGAGCCATTTTTTGACAATAACTCATATGATTCTCAAAAATCCAGTTCCATTAGTATCATGAAAGACGTCTTCACGCAAACCGGCAATAATCTAAAAAACTCCTCCAGCATTAGCCTTACGAATGGAAAGAAATTACGCAAGAAATTCTTCTTCTCACGCAAACGAAAAGAATCAAGAAATGTATCTAACACTAGTATGCATGATGACAGATCTGAATCGCGAAGTTCAATATACTTAAAGGATCATGTTAAATCTCTTACACATCAAAGATTTAATAATCAAAAGAAACAGTCCAATTTGATGAAATGCCAATCCGACGAGAATATCTGCGTGTGCGAAATGACAGACAGCATGAATTCACTTTCAGAATCAAGGAAAGAAGAGATTAAAAAATGCACCAAATGTAAAGTGGAAACTTTTGGCACGATTCCATTGTCACAAGTGGTTCGACCATCGATGTTTGACGCGATGATCTATCGTAAGAAGCCTCCTATGTATCCAAAGAAAACTAAAAACGAACTTTCTATTCAATCCAATGCCTCTAACACAAATTCGAAAAAAATATCGCCGTTCAAGAAACTTCTGGAAACATCTAAGAAATCAACGGAAAAACAATCGTCTCATACGAAAAAGTTCAATTGGAAGAATAAAATAGAGTCATTGGTAGATAGGGAAGCTCGAGAAATGAGAGCTCTAAAAGCTTATAATGAAGTCACTTTAGTAAAATACAAGAAGGAATTGGAAGCTAAAAAGAAATTATCAAAAAGCACTAATCCTGATGCTAACCCTGAAAGTTCCAAAGATAGATCTTCTTCTTCTTCGAAGAAGAGTAACTTGTCTGAACGTTCAAAGAAAAGTATTCATAAAACTATAGAATCATTTTATGAACGTTTTCACGATGATTATATAGACAAAGAAAACTTTACTGTTGATGCAACGACAGAAACAGAACCGTTGTTCAAAACGCCAAGTGTAAAAATTCATAATGTTTCGAACGAGAAGTATTCTTGCTCGAAATTGTCCAAAGTCAACAAAGTGACTGACAAGCTATTAGATAATTTTGATAGGTTGCACGGTGGACAAGCGAAGCAAGATACGAAGAAGAACAAACAAACTGGTGAAATAGATATAAGAAAACAGTACACTAAGTACAGCAAACCGAAAAAATTGCCAGACGATGATTATACTTCGATACTATCTATGAAAAAGTTAGAAGGTACGCAGAAAGGTCGTGAGTTGGAGAGGACACCTGCTAAGGAAAATGTCAGAGATTACTTGGAGAGTACAGAAGTGTTATCTAATGACACTGATCAATTACTTTCTTTCGAATCTCGCACAGACAACACAAATATCGCGGGACCTTCAATTAAGGGCGACTATAATAAACAATCTTCGTTAATGGAAGGTGTGGATTTTGGTGCACAAACTGGCAATTTATTGACAACGATAAAGTCTACTATCTTTCAAAAAGTTACTTCATCATGGTCCTCTAGCAGTATTGATCAGAGTACAAAAGAACCACAAGTACATGGTAAATATTGTTTTATTTGCTATAAAATTTTAAAACCTTTTTTTTGAGATTCTATAAAAGATCTGTTTAAAATAATATAAGACATTATCTTTAAAATTTTTGTTGAAAAAGCATCAGCATCATACAATATATTGCTAATGTTTGGCGACTTCATATATATGTGTACAAATATATATCTGGCACAAAATTAAGTTATTCATAACTTAATAATATTTAACTGATATTTTTGTAAACTTTTATATTTGTTTTTAATAGAATTGATCTTTTAAAATTAATAACTTGTTTATCCAAAAGTCCTGAATAATTTTAATTATAGTTCAATAATGTATTCAATTCTTTTTCCAGATTATCAAGCTCAATTTCCAAGTCAGATGTTTGAAATCGAACCAGTACAACAACTTGATTATAAAGATGAAGAAGAAACAACTTCAGAAATCGTAAATTATGAGAATATAATAGAATTAATATCAGAAACAAAAGATCAAATGGAAATGAAACCAATGTTAGAAATAGAAAATAAAGTAGATCTCGAAAAAGAAATCAAATTGATACCTAAAATGGAATATCATCAAGAGGAAATGAAACCAACGTTAGAAATCGAAACAAATGTTGATCTCAAAGAAGAAATCGAAAAAAGTATTGATCTCAAAGAAGAAATAGAAAAAAATATTGATCTCAAAAAAGAAATCGAAAAAAATGTTGATCTCAAAGAAGAAATTGAACCAATTCGAGTAACATCAGAAATCGAAGTCGATAAACAAAAAATTGATAATTCTAAAGTTTCGAAAGATAAAGAAGAGAAAGAAATAAAAGAAAATATTTCAACAGATATTCTTCAAATATCTTGCTCAGAATGTATCAATTTTGAAGAAGAGATTCAAAATAGAGAAGAAATAGAAGAAATCGAAAGGACTAGCCTCGAAGTAATGTCAAGTGAACCTCAAATAAGAGAAACTTCATCAAATTTTAGAAATTTCAGAAGAAACATTAATATGAGCTACGTCGGTAATGGTGTCATTTTAAGTAATTCTAACTCTCCAAGGGGAAATCCACGTCCATGGGACATAGTGGATGAGGATACGATTAGAATGCTTCACAACGCTTTTTCTTATCGATCTGTAGATACTTCTTTCGATTTCTTCCGAGAAATTCTGATGGTAGATGGCGAGACTATCAGAATGCTCCACAACGTGTTCTCTTACCAATCATTTAACGCTTCATTAGACTTTCCTCGAGAAATTCTGACAATTGATGATATTTTAAATAGATCCTTAGAATATCCAATCGATGAATTTATTTTTCAATCTGACAGAGAATTCACGGGTCTTACCATGGAACAACTTCCTCCAATGTCTTACGAACATCATCATGCTATTTTTACTACCATACGACAATTTCAAAATTTGGACGAAGAGGATCAAGAAGATGGTATTTGCGATTTATACATCACTACTATCGATCACGAAGATTTGCCTATCGAAATGGAGGCTACGGACGAGTTTGATGATGATGATGAAGTGGAACATACAGAGTTTAGAATAAACGAACTTTTGACGACCATGATTCGAATCTTACGGAATTTGAATGATCGTGGATACAATTTGGAGGATATTTTTCGACTGTTCGAGATTTTTCGAGAACCTTCGAACGATGAAGACGATATGATAGAAGAAATTGAAGAAGAAGAAGAAGAAGAAAAGAACGAAGAAATGGAAGAGCAAATACAGGAAGAAAATAAGATATTGCAATTCATTAAAGAAGACATGTTCACGAATATTAAATTTCCTATTGTAGTCAGATGGACTGATTTATTACCTGATCTTTCACCTATCGAAAACAACGAAACTGAAGAGCTTGATATTATGCTTAAGGAAACAGAACTTAGTAAAATAAATTTGTTTTCTTTGAGGGATGATAGTTATGATAAACTTACTTATTTTGGAACGAATTTAGAGTTACTTCCTATAGAACGTTGTATAACTTATGGAATATTGGAAAAAGTTCACGAAGAAAATGAAATTATCGATAGTGAAGAAACGAAGAAAGTCGAGAAGAATGAAGAAATTATTGCAATCGAAGATATCGTAGATCTTAAAGAAGTTAAAGAAATGTGGAACCATAAACACATCGAGGTTGAGGAAGATGTTGCGTATCAAATGATCGAGGAAAACATCAATGATACGAGTTTTAAAGAAATTTATGTTGACAAGGATATCCAACTAACGGATGAAGAAGAGAACGAAGAGAACGAAAAGAACGATTTGCGAACGACAGATGAAGAGATGTACGAATGCGAAGAAAGTAATATCGATATACAATCAGATTTTGAGGTTAAAGAGAAGATCAAAGAAAAGGTTAAAGAGATTGAAGAGGTGATTAAAGAGATGATTAAAGAGGAGATTAAAGAGGAGATTAAAGAGGAGGTTAAAAAGGAGATTAAAGAGGAAAAAAAAGAGGACAACAAAGAACAATTATCTTTGTATGCTATCTTCACTTTTGGACTAGTTGTCTTGTATTTCTATATTCAATATTATTACAAAGAAATATTTACATTTAGACAAATTTCCGTGTCCACATCGAGTTTAAAACCTTTTGAAATTCATGCAATGCCAACGTCGACAACTACATTCTTAAAAAATTCAAAGCTTATAAAGAAAATCAAGAAAGAAAAAGAAAATAAAGAAGAGAGTCTAAACGAAAACAAAGAAGAAATCGATCACGATTCGTTAAAAAGTGTCATCGATTTCGAAATGTCAGAAATTTCTAGTTTCACTGATTCAGAATTCAATTTTGATCCCAATTTGCATAAAACGTCCTGGAGTAATTTAAAGATGATACATGGGCATAGTTCAAAAGAGATAGGTAACGAAGTGAAAAGGATTGAAATTCATTCAATTTTCATGTCTGATAATAATTTAATTCATGATTCATCGAATAATCAATTGCAAGATGAAATAGATATTTGTTTGGATGAGAAATTGGAATCGCTTTCTCCGCATTACAGCCTAGTCAGGAATAGCAGCCAAATGAATATAATCGAATTTTACGAAAAAGAAAATAAACTTCAATTCATCGAACCTGATCTCAAGTTGTTAGAATTGCGTCTTGCGCAGGAAGAGATAGATACTCTTCAATACAAAGACGATGATTCGAGCTCGACAAAATCTCTGCAACACGAGAACGAAACAAAATTATTCGAAGAGGCATCGTACAATTCTTACGCGAAGGTAAAATTAAGCGAGAAAGAACTTCAAAAGAATTATGCTATAAATCGAAAAGATAGTCCAAGAAAATCAGAATTATCCGTTTTCTACGAAATTCCGGTAGAGCACGAAGAATCAGAAGAGCAACAAGAGTACGTTTCCGAAAAAATTATTTTTTCCAAACGAAACGAGCAGGTTGAAGAGGTTAGGTTATCCGTGGAACAGAATAAGCAACCATCGAATTCGGCACAATTTATGGAAACGACCGACAGTTTCGACTCGACTTATACCAAAATTTCCGAAGTCTCGAGAAACACTGTTTCCGTAGATTTGAACAAATCCTCGATGGAAGATTTCACGATAGGATCGAACGAGTCGTACGAGTCGCACGAGTCGAATCAGTCGAACGAGGATAGATGAGAAAAAAGAAATCGTCCATGAATCATTTCGTTTCGTTCCGATTTATTTTTTCGTATTTTTTTTTTTTTTCTCGCGATAACGATCGATGGATTTTAACTCAATAATAAATGATCCGGGAACTTTTGAAAGAGATTCTTCTTTTTTTCTTCGAAAGAAATTCGTTTTATTTTGCATTTTGTATAAAAAGAGAAAAAAATAAAAAAAAAAAGACTGTTACGATATAGTTGGTCCCAAAAATATCCGACCAATATTGGATACACACGTTTTATTGTACGAAAAATTGTATATTATCGAATGGAAAAGCAATATTGATATATTAATTTTTAGCATATACATTTATTATTTAATTCTCATAACAATGGCCTAATCGTTTAAGAAAAAAATAACATGCATGGTGAAAAATCTTAATGAAAAATTAAGTATTATAAATATTTATTCAGGGGATCGGATATTTTTGAGACCAACCATATATCTTTTTTTTTCGCCTTCTTTTTATTTTTCTTTTTTTTTTTTCCTTTTTTTATAAAAAAAAAAAAGAAATAAATGTTACGCAAATTGACATTTATGTCGATAATTATTAGAAAAGATATTTTTCCCTTTTCCTTCGATTTTACAAGAAATAATTGTTTATCTTTTGAAAAAGAAGCGAAACGCCTATCGTGAATGAATTTTATTTATTTCGTTTCTTAACGATGATGATATTGATTTACCTTACATTTGCTATTTTATAAGTAGCACAACGTTTTTCAACGGCGATTTATTTAATGATACTTGTTAAATTTTCTTAATGATTCAAAATAATAAATGAATATATTTTAAAGAAATCTTTTTTATACCAATATCTGTCCATATCAAGTCCACGTAATATATCAAATTTTCGGTAATTATTTACGAAAAATCCATCCAGGTAATCCTCGAATATTGTGAAGATTTTACTTAATTCATCATATTAAAAGGTTATTAACAAAAACGTTTTTTTCTTCGAAATAGTTTTAGATCAAG
Source organism: Apis dorsata (assembly GCF_000469605.1). Lineage (NCBI taxonomy): Eukaryota > Metazoa > Arthropoda > Insecta > Hymenoptera > Apidae > Apis > Apis dorsata. The sequence goes on along the minus strand of NW_006263692.1, from coordinate 268,907 downwards.
ATAATTTATTGCTACAGACAATTAATAGCTACGATTAAAAAATTGCCAATGCAAATTAAATCGGCTATTTAGCTCATCGATTATGATTAGCTAAGTAAGTTTTTATTTAATTTTGATTTATGGTGAAATTAAACTTAGAATTAACAGATTAATTGATATCAAAATTTATTTAATTTTATGGTTTATTATTGGGTTTGGATTAGGTTAGTAACTTTTAAATAAACAATGCCATAACTTTTAAATAAACAATTAAAATTTTTAATTAATTTAATAAACTATTCAATGTGATAATCTTGACAATATATTAAAAAATTCATGGAGATCAAGGAATACATTTTTGTAAATATTTATCAAATTTCTTTTATTTTTAATATAAATTAATGATGAAAAAATAAAATATTTATTATATATTAACACTGTAATATTAATTCTTGCATGATGGATTATTTTGGATCTTTTGTAATCCATGCTATATTGTATTAATATCTTTAGTAATAATGATTTTACAAGTAAAATTATATGTTAACAAAATTTTGATTAAAAATAATTATGTCCTTTTTTTAATGATCAAGATTCAAGATCTCATTAATTTTCATAAAATCTAAATTTATTCAAACATTGGTTTAATTTAAATAATCTTTACAAATGAAGTTCATTCAATTCAATTGCCCTTTTATCTCGTTATTGTGCTATTCAATAAACTTAATAAATACACTTAATTAAATACATTTCCTGTTTGTCCTTCCTTAACTATCATTTAATCGTTCGAGTGTTATCGATTTTCTATTTCCTTGTGTTTTTTTTTTTTAAATAGATTTTATAAATACTTTATTTTCAATTTTTATAAATTATCAAAATTAAGTTTTATTTTAAATCTTTTATCTATATCGTATATAAATTTATAAATGAGAACAATTTTCAAATTTAAAAATTATCAATTTTTACATTTTTTATCTTTTTAAGCTATTTTTTTTTTCTTTTTAATTTTTACCTTAAAATATAAATTTTTTAAATCTTTAAACTTCTAGATTTTCAAATTCTTAAAAAATTCTTAAAATTTTTTTAATTTTCTAATGAATTTTCTAATTTTTTAATATTCTTCTAATGAATATTTTTATTCATTTATATATTGTAAGATGTATTCTTCAATTTAAATTATTTTATATCCTTTAATCTTTTCAGTCTTTAAATTTTCAAATTTTCCACTAACAAATTTTCTAACTTTTCTTTTTTCTCTTATTTTTTACTTTAACAAACTCTTTATAAAATACTCTTTCATAAATAACTCTTCAAAAAATATTATTTGCAAATTTGTTTGTTTATAAACAACAACAAATAAACTTTTGTTGTGTAATACATAGACAATACAAAACAATTTTGAATATTTAGTATAGATAAGAGAAAATTATCATTTTATAAGAACTCGTAATTTTGCTCATCTTATATGTTCACAATAAAATGTTTTGAAATAACTTCACAAGCATAATCATAACACTAAATGAAAAAATATTACATAATATACATGAAAAAAATACATTAAAATTGACATAAAAATAAATTTAATAAATAAAGTAAAAATTAAAACATGGAAAAACATATTTATAAAGCCGTTTAAAAAAGAAACAAGAAATTAAAACTTAAGACTTTTCAAAAATTAATTCCACATAAATTACTAATTTTTCTATAAATCTGAATATAATTAGAACAAAATAATCATATAAATTTAACTTTTTCTTTTTACTTTATTATTCATCCATTCAACGTTCTCGTTCCTAACCTCATCCATCCTTATTCACGTAACCTAACTTAAAAATTCTAATCGCATATCAATATCGCATCTTCTCGATTCTTCTGTCTCTCGTTTCACATATTAATAATAATACTTTTCCTCATTTCAAACCGAAAAAAAAACTCAACGTAACAGCGATCAACTCCTCTCCTCTTCGCTCCGTTCCGCGGCAACCGATCGCCGCGGCAATACTGTGTTGGTTAGCCACCGGTGTAGGTGTATATACGCATCGTAGGTGTACAACTTCGCGGTCTGCCACGGCGACGTACTGTTCTTGGCACAGTTTCTGACCATCTCCTATTGCGAGCGGATCGCGCTGGACCTAATATCATTGCGCCTCGCGCCACCCAAATTTCTGTGAAGCCCCTCTGATATCTCTCTTCCGGTTGTCTAACATTTGGAATCCGCGCACCCCATAGCCTAGAGGCGACATCTTCGATCTTTCCAAGTCAACGATTTTCCTTTGAAAGTGAGTAAAATCGAAGAAATTCCGCGAGTTTTCTTCCGATTTTCCGAAAAGGTGAATAAATCGAAAGATTTGGAAAATTTTAATATTGTTAACGAAATCATTTTCCCCCGATTTTTTACAAGTGAATAAATCGATTTTTTTTTAAAGTGAACAAGTATATCGAAGATCTCGAAAATTTTTCAAAAATATATCGATGATATTTCCGATTTTTTAAAAACGAGTAAGTAGATTGAATATTTGGAAGATTTTAAAAGTGAATAAATCGAAGATTTGAAAAACTTTATCGAAGCAATTTTTTCGATTTTTTAAAAGCAAATATGTTGATAGAATTTTGAAGATTTTTTAAAAGTGCATAAATTGAAGATTTGAAAAATTTTGTTAACAATGCGATTTTCTTTTTAAAAATAAGAAAATCAAAGATTTCGATTATATTTTTCTGATTTTTCAAAAGTAAGTAAAGTAAAAATTTCTAAGATTTCGTAATTAACGAGAATTCAGAAAAAAATTTTGTTTGTAATCAACATAAAATATGACATTACAAATATTGATATACGAGAAAAGATAAAAATGAAGAAGTGAAATTAAAAAATATGTTTTGGAAGAAACTTTGCTGAATAGAAGTTTAAAAGAAAAATATGATTTCTTAAATTCATTACATTTTTTTTCTATTTGTTTAATAAACATTTAGAACAAGAAAAAGGAAAATTTGTAATCAAAAAGATTCAAAGATAACAATTGAAAATCAGAAGAGAAAAATTTATTAAATCTAATTTTATTGATAAATTTTATTGATTTTTTTATTCATTTTATTTTTATTAACTCTTCTCAGTGCTTTTTAAATTTCTTGATTTTGTGATACGTTTTAGAATTCTTGTTAATTCTTAAACACATTTTTACAATATAACAAAATATTTTAATTTTTCAATTTAAAAAAATATATTTATGCATTTATGAGAAATTAAAATTTATATTTATTATTAAAAAATATAAGATGGACGTAACAATAATGCAAAAATATACAAAATATCTAAATTATATTTCTTGTTATAATATTCAAAAGACGAAATAAATCTCCATTTAGATTCCATTCTAATTGAATTCATGAAAATATAAATTTAATATAATAGTATAAATATCCACAATCTACTTATATTACATTTTCTCTAATAATAAACTTCTCTATTATTTTTATTTACCTCTATTATTTTTTTATTATTACCAATTATCAAATAAAAACTTTGACTTAAGACAAGAATTATGTAAAAAAAAATTTGATGAATCAGATATAACCATTTTCCATTTCGTAAATAAAATTCAAAGCAATATATTCAATAATCGTTATCGTTACAGAAGTATATATATTTTTAAATATCATAAAGATTATTTAGAGGCAAATAGTTCGTTTTGTCGTAAAAATTCGAAACGAAGGACGAGCTTCGAGTTTATGACGCGAAATACAAATATAAAACTATCCATTATTCATGCTAATTGGCGATAATCGCGAAGAATTGTATAATCGGCGAGTCGGCGATTTTCTTCAATTCACTCTTGCGATGAAAGTGCATCGTGGCTGCACACGAGCACACGAGACAAAAATTGCCACGGCCAATGTTTACCATGGACTACGCAAGATGTGTAAATAACGCTAAAAATTCTTCGCCAAGTGTTAGGAAACACGCCGAGATAACGAGCCTCTGCGTTACGCAGTAAACGCATAATATTTTGAAGATTTACTCGGACTTTCGAATTTTTCACGTTTTCGAAATTTTAAATTTCCCGCCACTTATTTATATTTACATTTTGTATTGTAAGAACCGAGAAAAGAAAGTAAAGATTTTGATTTTTTTTTTTTTTTTAAATTTTTGAATGTTCGCATTTTTAAATTTTCAAATTTCCCATCTTTCATGTTGATTTTTTTAATTTAGATATTTTATCTTATATAAATACAGAAAAGAAAAAAAATTAATGATTTTTATACTTTTTTTAATTGAAAACTTTTTTTATGCTCATGTCTTTCTTTCATATTTCCCGCTTTTCGATCGTGTTGATAATTTTTCGTTTACTATTTATTTTATAATATCCCTTTACATAAAATATTCGAATTCCACGATTATATCTAAAATCATTCAGAATTCAGTGACTAAATATTTCGTTAAATAATATCTGTTACACATTTAAAGTTTAAAATTTTTCAAATATCTTTCTGTATTTTTTATTCATCGTTTATTATGTTTCGGGAAGATTGTTTATCGAAACGAACGATGAGTCAACATTAAATTCCAATACGTTCCTCATAAAAAAAAAAAAACTTCAATACAACAACGTAAAAATTGCTCATAAAATTCATACACAGATTTCGAAAAAAAAAAAAATATAAGGTAACCTAATATCGATACGAAAAATTTAATTTCATAAGAACTTGATAAGAATTCTTTTTTTTAGAAATTATAATCTATTATAATATCATAATTAAATATCATAATTATAATATCATTAATTAAAACTTGTTATATAAATATTTTAATTATAGTAATTATAACCTACAAAAGAAATGTATTCAATTTATTATCAATTTTAATTCAATTTGTTAATTCAAAAACTTATAAAAGTTTGAAGTTTTTCATCAAGAGACCGTCAACCATCATTTTATCTGCAACGATCTAACAATCTAAGTCACGTACAAAGCAAAAGCAAAATTCTACGGAACAAAAAAACGAAACGTTTGCAGCTTGAATTACTGAAATCGAGACGAGCTCCATGAATGATAATTCCAAGAATCATTCGATAGAAAATGAAATTTTTGTGAAACTTTTTACATGAAATTTCACATTATCATTAATATAGATATCACAAAAAGACATAAATAATCTATATTATTTTATATCTATTATTTTGAATATAATATAATATAATATTTTGATAATGAAGTCTGAGTTATCAACTTTTTTTTTTTTAATTTTTTATTTCATTATAATAAAAGGAGATTTTATTGTAGAAAAAAATATGAGAATTATATGAACTTTAATAACTGAAAATAATAGCGCGCATATCGCATAACTGTCATTGATACGCTGGCGTAATTTGTCAAAGAATAATTTTTTTAAAGGAAAATTTCGCAAATTACTTGTATTTATTTTTTTTTAATTTTTTTTTTTTTTCTTAGTTTTGTCCATTTTTATTAATATTATAATTCTCTAATATTCCGTGATACATAAGATATTAATTTTTTTTTAAAAATCGATTCTAAATAAAGAAATAAACAAAAGATATTGATATAAAAATATATCGATTATGTTAGGTGAAGCTTTAAAATATTTGTAATAGATTTATGCACAGATTAAAGAAATCATCATTTCGTGCTTTGTAAGACAGGATCTCCGCATGACAATAAAAATATATATTGTAATTAAAAAAAAATTATATATAATCTCCAAAAATTTGATTTTCTAAAAGTTTCATTTTTATTTTAAAAAGAAAAAATGAATCTTTCTATTCAATTTTTTAAAATAAATTACAATAAGTGTATTAATTAATATTTTGATAAATAATTATAATGAAATTTATATGATTTTAAATAAGTACATAACCTATTTACCTATCTATAGAATACATATAAAAAATTCATTTTCTAATAGATTTAACATCCAATTAAAATAGTATTTTAATAGCATTTCAAATTTTATTAATGATTATTTTATTAATGATTAACTTGTTAGAAAAATATTTTAAGTACTTTACTTTTTCTATGTTTACGAAACACTTTATTTTGCTGCGCACTTTGTGCATACATATTTTCATGGTTCACAGTCGTGATCGCGACTGTTGGCCTCCTTTTACTTTTCGCTTACCGTGATCATCCTTTTGCTTTTTTCTACGATTTTCGTGGTCCATTCACGAATAACCATTTCTATTTTTCTCACTTGTATCCCTCTATCTTATTTATCTAAACCAGTTCATCCATAAATTTCTTTTTCTTTGTTTCTATTTTTTTTTTTCGTTTATCATTCGAAGAAATCACAATATGTAATTAAGAAAACAAAAATAGATGTGTGCCTGAGCAAAAATATCGTCGCTAATTTGTTAAAAAAAATTCCTGCATTAATCATTAAAGAAAAATTATTAATTTATTTTTAAAATATAAAATCGTTAAATGACAATGTTGAATTTTGTATAATAAAACAACTTAAATTAAAACTTAAATTTAAAAAAATAACTAATATTATTTGTAATTATATTAGGATTATAAAAATAAAAAAAAATTTAATAATAACTGAAAGCAATAAAATTCTAAATAATAAATACATAATAATAAAAAAGTAATAGAATTTCTCATATTTCATCATAAAAAAGTAATAGAATTTCTCATATTTGAAAAAATTTTTCAAAGATCTTAAAGATAAAAAATTTAATTAAAAAAAATATCATAAATTGATGATGAATGAATCGAAATTCGAAAATCGAAAAACGACACGTGGAAAATATTTTCCCTTTCTTCGCGAATTAAAGAAAATAGAATGCAATTTCATTTATCTTTCCTGTTTCTTTAGTGAACGCGGAAATCGGTTACGAAAGAAGCGACACGCGACAAGATATCGGTATTCCATGACGCTAACGACGCTGCACCTGACTTGATCGTGACGAATGCTGCACAAATAAAGGAATGTCTTGACAAAGATCTGAATTGGAAATTCTGATGACCATTACTATCACTACGCGATCGTCTTTATTGTATGACGTGTCCGATACAATAGACTTTAAACTAGTATATGAAAAAACTTACATTACAATTTTTCACTATTATATATAAATCAGTCAATAAGTGTTAACTTTTTTATTCTAAAAGATTTTGCGATTTTATATTGAAGTTTATTTAAAGAAATGGAACAAAACTGTATACCTGTGTAATAGATCAATTCAAATGTGATACCATGTAATGGTTGTATATTGTAACTTTTATATTTAAACAACAATGATATTCGCTTTGATCCATCGATTGTATTTTGTTCATGTGTCCGTATTTATTTCAAAGATTTTAAAGATACGGCCTCCATAGATCAATGGTGACTCGTCGTACATTTAATCAGCACATAACCTCTATAAAAACTATCAATTAGTCACAGACTGCGAGTTAATATTTTTGATCTGAAGCGAAATTTTTCTAACATCATTACAGATTCTACAAGTTGGCATTCTAACTGAAAAACGCATCAATATATAAAATTATGAATTTAAAGAATGGTTAAAATGGATATAAAGAAAAAATTAATTCCACAACGCTAAAACTGACGACAAAAAAAGAAAATCGAATTTCTATAAGCTATATTTGTGTGTCAAGTAATGATAAATGACAATAAATATTATAACTTTAAAAAAAACTATTATATATATTGATAATTATTAATTATATTTATTAATTATAACTGCTGATAATTAAATTTGTTTAGTGTACCATCATTTAATATACAAAATTAATATATAAAAATAGTTTTTCTCTCTAGTTTCATTATCCTATCTAAAGGTGTATTTCATATAATATCTACATAATATCTTCATATAATATCTTTAAAAAGTATAATATCATTGATTTCTAAAATTAACTTGTCATGAAGTTTAATCACTATAAGATCTTCTGTATCTTAATATGGGATCAATTTGGATACATGGAATTACCATTTCTCAAAGGTTTCCAGATGAAAAGATTTAGTTTCCCTTCTGCATTGTCTGAAAGAGATATTTAGAAAAACATAAAATAAAATTGAGTGTACAATTTGTAAGTAGCTTTTTTCACTAACTTTTATTTTAAAAAAAGATCTTTATTTATCATTACTATCATTATAATATGCTATACTATGCTAAATAACTACATGCAATATTTTACAATAATTTATCAAATCAATTGTGTTAATCAAAAATAAATAATATAAGATATAATATTCAAGAATTAATAATTATTATAAATAAAGTAATATTATAATATATTGAACATAATAAATATAATAAATGCATCTGAGATTCTCTTGCCTTTCAATAATTGAGATGTGAATCAAAAAATGCTATTTAACTTTATCGAATCAAAAATAAAATAATAAAAAAATAATGATATTCATTAATAATTTCACAGTATACAATAAAATTTACGATAAAAGCTTTCAAAATTTCATTATGTCTACTAATTTTGCATTGGAAATTCATATCATTTAAAAATATTACTTTGAGATTAGGTATTAATCTTTATAAATTTATGAATAGAAATCTATTCATATGGTTTATATCTCGTGATAGAAATTTCCATTATGTGAACGAATCATAAATAAAAAGCTCGCGTGATATCGATATCCATTTCATGAAAGGGCAGAACTACTCTAATCGAAGAAAAGGAAGTATTTGCTAAGTCCGCCCTTTGCTTATATCTAGGTCAAGAATAATTGAGTAGGCGTCGCGTAAACACGTGTATCAAGTGGTTTTCTATTTTTTTCCGGTCAATCATCGCACATGGTTCGCCTAAATTTAATACGGATTCTACTCATTTTATCATTCAATGTCTTGAGCTTGTTCAATGTGATTAGATTCACATTTTCACATTCAAATTTAAATCTTTTTTATATTTGATACTTATATATTTATATTATTTTTCTTGTTATAGAAAATACTTTCATTTACATTCTATTTAATACTGGATATAATATATATATAATTAATTTTCTAATTATATGATATATATTCAAATTAATATTCAGAACATCAAATTCTTTATTTTCATATTCTTAATTATATATTTATTATTTAAATCATGCAAATTAGTTTTCCAAAAAAAAATTCTCATTTGTTTATATAAGAGAAATAACTTCAATTAAGATATAATATTATATCTTATATCTTAATATTATATAATATAAGATATAATATTCAAGAATTAATAATTATTATAAATAAAGTAATATTAATAATACAATAATATAATAATGTAAATTTCAATGATTCAGCGATGAATAAATACAATTTTATATTAAAAAATATAAAATATATAACTCTATGTTATAAAATATATAATTTTCATAAAAAGTTAAATATATCCAAATAATCTTAAAATCACTCTTAACTCAACAATTTAATGCGATAATATTCAAACCAACATACTTTCTCAATTAAATTTCAAAGCAGCATTTTGCATTTCCTAAATAGTACTTAAAAGAAAACATTGTAAGTAAACCGTCTTCGTATCCACAAGCCTTCTCGTGGAAAACAACCTCTCGAGGCCGAGCGTGATCTCTTGCTAGATGATGCAACGCGTTTTTTTGCAACGAATACTGCGAACAGACTGACAAAGTCACTTCGTGCATACATCAGAACCCGCGATTTTAATCTTCTCTTAGACTTACAATCGATGAAACGCAATTAAAACTAGTTAAAAATAACAAAATTAAAGTTTAAGTCGTGTTTAGATAAGTGTAATCGCGATTTTTCCACAATTTTGATACTGAATAGTTCACTTTACCCGACCTTATTTCATATGTCATCGCTCGTTATAGAACACAAGTTGTGAGCAAATGTTGTTATTCTACTGATGAATACTATTAACATTTTAACTAAAAGATGGTAGAAATTCATTAAACAAAATAATAAATGCATTGATCAAATTGATTTATAAAGCGGAAGTTATGCATATTGAAATTGAAATTATGAATATAACTAAAAGAATGAAATTTAAATATTAATTTTTATTCTCATAACTTATACTTTATTTTATACTTTATTTTTTGTATATTTTATTTTAGATTTAGATTTTTCACAAATATATAAACATTCATAGTATATTAATTAGAGAAGTCTTATATAAAATTACTAACATTTAGTATTTTTATAAAGACTTCATTTATGAATCATAAGATTCTTTATATACTTTATATATAAGTTTAATTTTCATTTTATTTATTTATCATTGAAATATTATAATATATATATAATATATATATATATTTTTTAATTTGCATATCAATTTATTGCATATTAATATTATAAATAAAATATTTAAATAATTCTTTTACAAAAAATATGAAATTTAGATAGGTTAGGATCTATGAATTATTATTATACGTACTTCAATCGAATATAGATGGTCAAGTCGTGTCCCGTGTCATTTAATAGTTAAATAAATCACGAATTCATACGTTCTAAAAACAAGATAGAAGTGGAACGAAAGCAAAACACCGACTTTGCGGCCAATGTCATCCGACGAGTTCTTCATAGACGATACGTTTCCTTTTTGCACGAGGTGAACCAGAGAAATCGCAGGAACAAGGGATCGAGATGCGTTTCCTTATGGGGCTCGTAAGACCTCGTCTTAGCTTCGTATTCACCATGACCGTCAGGGTCGCTCGTATCGATCGAATCTCATGGCGATCTCCTTTTCCTGTCTCTCACTTTTTTTTTAAAGCGACATTTAACTTCATTTCTTAATCAATTATTAATATAATTTTCTTATGATGATTATTTTTTTTCGAGAAAGGACATGAAATATTTAAATTATTATTGAATAATATTTAATAATATTGATATTAATATTGATTAAATTTTATGATAATAATTTGTTAAAAGGAATATTGTTTAATCTGAATTCTCAATAATCATGAAGTTAAAAATCAATTTCAATTAATTAATAATAATAAATATAAAAATTTATTTTTAATATAAATTATACGATATTTAAAGAAATTGGAAATCCATTAATTTAATTAATTAAAAAAATTTATTAAATCAATTTAATTTAATTAATCTATTAAGATTTTCTTCGAAAAAATTGAAGATTAAATTTTTATTTAGTAATATTTAAAAATATTAAGTATATTATATATATTAAGTATATTAAGTATATTAAGACCAAAATAATATTTTTTAAATATAAAACAAAATCATTAATCCTCTTCAAAAATTTTTGAAAAAATAAACACTTTAAATTAATAAAATAATAAATGTAAATAATATAATTTATAAATTTAAATTTAAAAATTTAAAGATTAAATTAATCAAGATTTTCACGATTAATTTATTTTATCATAAAAATTGATTAATTCATTAAAGTCTCAATTGATAAATGAGGTCGGTAATTTATTTAGTAGGGTTATTCAGTTAAGATGATGTGGTAATATGGCTACCGGATATCACAATCTGAAGGAATAACAAACGTGAAAAGAAAGGTCAGCAATGGATAGACCAAAGAGGCGAATCGACAAACAGGCGAAAATAGATGCTGACCACCTATGCCAATGACCCATATTCTCTCTATTCTCGGCGTGCCGCGAATTAAATATCGTCGTTTTAATGCCACATATTCAAGATTATGATCATTGTTGCCAATCCGCTCGATTTCAAAAAAATTAAAAGAACAATTATTGACAATAATATGAAAAATTTAAATTAATAAATTAAGAAGTTATTAATATAAAATTTTAATTGTAATTATTTTTATCTCATTTTCTGACAGATAAAATGGACAAAAAATTAAATTTGTTAAATCAAACTTTATCATTTTCAAAAAAAATATAAAAACTTTATTAAGGATTTGATTTCATCTAATAATTCAATATCTAATTTTCATCTTCATATCTTTACTCTAATTTTCATAGTTACATGACACGATTTTTAATTTAAAAAAACAATTTTAAAAACAAATTCTGAATATTGTATTTCTTATATATTTATATTTCATTAAAATAAACTTTGTATCTTTGATGATGCAACAAACCCAATGTTCTCATTTGCATAATAGCAACATTTAGAAATTTTTATGTCGTGGTCGAACTGAAATAAAAATGAGTAAGGTTAGGTATAATGTAGCGTCACCTTTGATGTAATATCGCGTATGCTAATGCGTTGATCACATTATATGGGTATGAGAACATAGTTGATGTTATATGATGACTCGAAGAAAGGAAAAGGAAACGTTTTATGACATTTTATTCAATAAAAATGACTTAAACGATGAAATTGAACTATTGAGTCATAATTTTAATAAAAAATATAGCTAAATAAAGAAATTAAAAATATTTATAACGTACAATATAATAAATTTTAATAAATGTTTTTGCAATTATTTTTTTTGTTTAAGAGTATGTAAAAATTTTGGAAAATCTAACATATATTTTTGTAATGTATATAGTAAAAACTTTTCTCTTGCTAATCATAATAAAAAATGAAAAACATTAAAAAATTTTTAAAAATTCAATATTGAAATTTACACAATATACACAACTCATAACTCATAAATAATAAATAAAATAGAATTCGTAAAGAGAAAACAAAAAATGTTATTGTATCAGGAATGAGGAATTGGTTGTCGATCAATTTTAAAAATACGCAAGCATCACAGATTCTAATTCTACCTGTGATCTAAATTCTATCTAGAATACTTGTTTGATATTTCTAAGAAGAAAAAACAGATCGATAAAATAATTAATCTTAACAATATAAATTTGGAAAACTTGTTAAAGGCTATAAAAATTAATTAATTAATTTTTAAGTGATTAAAAATCATTTTAGAAATCTTGTATACTTTTTCTTCAATTATAATTTAGCTTTCCTTAATTTTCTTCTTTTTTTAATTTTTGTCTCACTAAACAAACAATTCTTAAATTTCTTAATACATTTAATTGAACATATTATATTTAGTTAAAAATATAAATAAATTTTTCATATCAAATTTATCGAAAATTATTAAAATTTGTTAATCTTGCTGTTATCTTTGTAAGGATTTATGTCAAAATATACTTGCAAAAAATTATAAAAATAACAGAAAGATTAAAAACATCTTAATTTTTTTTGAAACATCATTTAATATTATTTTTCTTTTTTCAGAATGCAACTCACGACGTGTTGCAAATGTTATTCGTTAAAAACGGGGACATTGTTCACTGGAATATTGGGTATAGTAAGTATATGATAAAAAATAATTAATTTTATTTATATATTTTATTTATTTATATAATTTTATTATATTATTTATTTAATATTATATTTAATCAAAAAAAAATTTTTTATAGAAACATTTATTCGATTCTTATTAGGTCTTATCAATTATCTCATTGATCTTAATCTTTACTTTAAATGTCGAATGGAAAACAATATTGATCGACATTGTAGACCAGAGCATCGTCAGGATCATTTTTGCGATAAATTTGTGTATGACGATTCTGATTTCAACATTGCTTATAGTTGGCGCTCTTAAGGTAAAATCTAAGTCAATTTCAAGTTTATAGAATAAAATTTTTTATTATAAAATTTTTTAAATTTGTTTAATTAATTGATTATTTAAATTTATATAAATTAAAATATTTCTTTTTTAGAAAAAAACATTTTTAATGCTACCATGGGTAGTTTTGGGTTTAATCTTAGCAGTTGGTTTATTAGTGAGTGTCCTCTATACGTCCATCATGTTCTTCGTATATCATGACGTAATAATTGGAATTCTGTGGCTCATTATTGGCATCCTAACCATTGGTGAGTAGTGTGTAGTTACTTTTATATTTTGTAGTATTTTATTTTTATTTATTTTGTTTTCTTGTGAATTTTTATTAGTTTATTTGAATATTTTCTTATAAATTATAAATTAAAATCATTTATAAATCCAATTAAAAAGCATTGAAAATACTTTAAAAAATACAATCGAATCTTGGTATCTCGAATCTCAAGGTAAAAGAGGTTATGGGAATTTTATCTTCGAAGTTTCCGAAGAATGAGTTATTCATACATTCTATAACATTCTTCGAGGCAGTCGGGATAAAAATTTGATTTGTAGAATTGTAGAGAAGGAATTATTTTGACTTCAAATTTTAAATTAAATATAATAAAATTCGAGTTATATAAATTTATTCTAGCTTCTATTGTAGAAATTTTTACAGGAATGAATATGAATAAACAAAATTGTAATATTTTAAAGAATTTCGAGTTACAGAAATTCAACAATATTTAAAATATAAACAAAAGATTTTGTTATATTAATCTTTAGTTTTTTTAAACACAATAATTTGATCATTTTAAAAAATGTTTCAAATATAAATTGATTTATAATTAACCTTAATCCTGTTTTTTTTCAGTAATCTATGTATATTTGTGGTTGGTAGTGTACAGTTATTTCCAACAATTAAGGTATGATAAAATGAGCAGCCGAATTGACCCATATGGAAGACCTTATAATTATCGAAGACCTTAAAAACAAATCGATAATTTCACAAAGAAGAAAATGATCGAGATATTTTCTTTTCACAAAATAATTAGACTATTTTTTTTTAAAATAAAAAATAAAAAAAAATAATAAAAATAAATTATATATGAAAGAATAGTCTAATTACTTTGGGAAAAATTATATACTTAATGATCAATTAGCACAATCGCACCAAAGCACGAGACAACGCCTTTCGTCGATAAAGAATTTATCGAAAACCGCAGAACCATATTTGTAAAATAAGATTAATAGTCATGAGTAGATTAGAATATATTTATGGCATCAAGATGATCCCTCGAATGATTCAATATTTTTTATATATTTATTTTTAACAATTTTTTTTGCATAAAAAGTTGAAATTTTATATTATGTACATATATGTCATAAATATATTTTCTATTTTTAAAATAAAAATTAAATTATTAAACGAAATATATAATACATAATCAAAATGAATCATTCATACATCGAAAATATCAAAGTTTTTTCTAATTTTATTCATATAGATGAGATTACAAATAAGATAAAACTTTATTTATATTTTCACTGCTGGAAACACAAAAATTTTAACCTCATTTCATGTTTACCAACCTTTAACGGCAATCGTAAAGAATGACAACGAAAAACGAAGAGAGATTGAGGAAATATTAAAGAAATTTATTATGAACTATTGTATTGCTCTGAAATTATTCGCTTCACTGGGTTCAAAGGAGACTCTCGATCATATATCCGCGATAAGAGCATATCACGAATAAATACCGTATATAATACTGAACCGAAAAACGAGCATCGTTCGAGGGTATAAAAACAATTATGAAACGCGTTTCAAATGGATCTACAAGAAAACAATGCGTTTTTTTTTTCAAGAACCGACATTATTGTCGATTCGTTATTGCGATATCAAAAAGACGAGGCTGATCCCTAGCGAGATGAAAATAGATTCCATTTTCAAGGATAACGAAAATATTAAGCGTATGTAAAAATACACGCGTTGCCACACTGCAAGAACCAGTCTCCTACGCAAGGTTAACGACTGACTTTATTTATTTTTCCTGCTCCCCACTTTTATTTCTCTTTTATTCTTTCTACCGCGTAATATACATTTGTAATTATTGTTACAAACTATGAGAAATAAATTATTATTTGTTTGTAGTTTTATTTTTTTTTTTTATTCCTTTATTTTCTTCTTTATATTCTCTTCATTTCTCTCATTCAGCTGTGTGTTCTCAACAAAGTGATAATGAGAAATTTTTTATTGATAGTAGTATTATTCGTAGAAAACGTTCAATAAATATCAAATTAAAGAAATATTTTGCGAAACATTTGAAATATTCGAAATGTTTCTTAAGTAACAAAATATCTACAAGAATTTTATTATTTTTCTCTGAAAATGCAACTTTAAATTTTATTCTATATATATGTAGAATATATAGAATATATATATATAAGTTGTATCTATATATATATGCTAGTACACTTTTTATGTAAACGATGAATAATTCCGTTGTTACTCATACGTATTCTCTAAACTTTTGCGAATAAATAAAGAAAGAGAAGCAGCGGCTAAGCCAGTAGCGTGATTATCACAGCCAAAATCAGTTTGCATCGAAGCTCTTCGTATCACACGCATTTTGTTACTACTAAGAAATTTATTTCTGTGAAAGTAAAATATATATTTTTATGATCGATTGTATCCAAAAGTTCAACCAAAGTCAAAGGTGAAATGCGAGAAAAACAGTATAATCTATCATTGAAGATACGTACCCGAAAGAACTGAAGCAACCGCTAGGATGTGACCAATCCAATACTAATCGTTCATAATGCTTATCAGTGAATTCAAGAAAACCTTCTATGCCGCATAAAACAACTTTCAAAACAAAAGAAAAGAAATTGTGTAAAAAAATAATGATACAAAATTTAAAAAATTTTGAAGTATTTTTTATTCTTTACCCTGTTCCATCATTAAATCTGGTGTTTGATAAGGAAATCCAGCTATTTCGATATCGATCAGATCTTGGAAAATTGCAGAACAATAAAAAAGTATTAATTCTGAAGATGGAAGATCTTGATCACATTCCATCTGAAAAGAACTTATGTTTAATTAGATGCACAATATATTTAATTACAAATGTTAAAAAGAATAATTCTTTAAACGAAAATAAAATAAAAATAAAAAAATTTTTTTTAGTTATTATTCATGATAAAATCAAAAATGTAATTTTTTTTATTCTTAATTTTTATTTTTGCTTGAAGAATAATTTCTCAAATTTTTGGATACTTATAATCCTATGTATAGAAGAACAAATTGAAAAAATTCTGTAATGATATACTAACTATTTTGGCAATTTGAACGATTAATAATCGATGAGTGAGAGGATATCCTTTGGTGGATTCTCGAGTAGTTAATATTTCAAGGCATAAACTAGGAATTCTATGATCCGAATTGAACTTATTTCGAACGATTTCAGCGAGACATCGATCGCTTTCTTCCTCCTTAGGCGCTCCTTGCATTATCAGATCTCGTATATCTCGATAAGATCCGATATTGGCTCTCCCTTTTACTAGAGCACCATGCTGCCATGATATCTTTTTCATCCATAAATTGGGATAATTTATTGTTTCGTGCACTATGAATTGACCGTTTTCATTATTGTATTCGAAAATAAATTTTTTTTACGATAATATTTTTTTCTTTCGTTAAAATTAAATTTTCTTACATAATCGGATATCTTCATTCTCTAAAACAATTTTATTTAATAAATCTCGTCTTGTTAAATCACAAAGTTTTAAAATCGTCATAAGTATATTTCGATGTTTATCGGTCAAGAATTGTGCATTTTTATGTAAAAAAATAGCAGCAATGTTAGCTGTAAAAAATAACATGAAATGATGTATTCAATGTTTCGAAGATAATTGTTAAAATTGTAAATTTACAATATTGTTATAATTTTACCTTGAACAATAGTTAGAGATAACGTAACATCGGCATTCATTTGTTGAGGTCTTTGATGAATGTATTCTATCACTTTAGACAATTTGACTAATTTTTCTTCTGTAATAAACAGTGACGGATTTAATAGATAACTAAAGAAACAACAAGTTTAAAGAAGTCACTGAATTTTATAATTTTTTTATCTAATTTTTTATAAATACATAGAATAATATAATATATGGAAATATTTAGGAATAATATTCGTAAATAGGAAAGATAATTTAAATTTACTACGTAATTTACTATAAATATAATTATAAATGTATTTATAAATGTTTTGCATTTTTTAAAAATGAATTAGAATAATTTTTTTTATCACTTAAAAAAAAAAAATAAAGAAGAATATTACTAAAATATTCAAAGCTACCAGAAAAATGTTCTTGATATTTTCAAGAATAGAAATTATTTTATTTATTATTCCTATTTTGATTTTGCAACAGATAAAATTAATTAAATCCTATATTTTTTGTATATTTTTTTTCTCCTTTAAAAATGTCAAAAATTTCAAGAGTTCCCATTTTGCTGAATCTGTTATTGATAAATATATAATATATATATTATGATAATATGATAAATAATATGATAAATGAAAAATAAAACTTTAAATTCTAAATCTATAATTCTAAATATATAATTTGTCAAATTTAAATTGTATGTGTAATAATATTAAAACATACTTTGATTTTTCGAATAAAATAAACAAAATATAAAATAACTTTTTGTATCATTTTAATTATTAAAAAAGATAATAAAAAATAAATTTGCCAAATTAAATAAAAATAAATTAGAAAAGATTTCAAGATTTTTCCAATCTTACCAAAATTCTTGGAAGTAAAGTTTCCACAGCTCCATGGCGGGAAGCCACAGAAAAGCAGAATTGCCCAAGTACTAGTGAACTTTCTAAGCATTTCTATACAGTTAGTTCACAACTCTGAAGAAATGGGATCTCGATTTTCC
This sequence comes from Apis dorsata, assembly GCF_000469605.1. Lineage (NCBI taxonomy): Eukaryota > Metazoa > Arthropoda > Insecta > Hymenoptera > Apidae > Apis > Apis dorsata. The sequence goes on along the minus strand of NW_006263692.1, from coordinate 250,483 downwards.
AAGGATTTTATAGCGACAACCCCACCGCAAACCCCCATAAGTCCATAAGATTTTAATGAAATTAAAACTGAAGTAGTTATTCTTTGTCACGTACATCGGAAATCACTTTTCTTCATGAAGATTAACATGTCGAACCCTGGGAAGCCAACTCTTAAATGAAATCAGTTTCAAGAACTTGAATACTCGTGGGTGGTTGATTAACATTCGATGGAACGGAAGAAAGTAAGGAAAACGAATGGCTGATGATAAATCTTGATTAACACGAAAATATAGGGGAAAGATACCTGTTTTATTGATAGAAGCGTTACAACATAAAGTGGCGATTTTTTTAGGTTAGATAACTAATTTTAGGCTGATTTTTTTTTTTTTAAATTATTTGTATAAGAATTTAGAAGCAATCAGGATGAAAAGGATTTATATAATCACCAGAAACACAACCAGTTACTCCATGACTTAGTTTTATACATTTTCCTGCCCTTTTCTTAGTCTGCAAGTGAAGTAATAATATTCTTCTGTTATATTGTCATTATTTTAGAAAAATATTAGAATTCAGATGGCAAAATTTAATATATCACATTTTTCTAGTTTTAATTTATTTAATTATAATTTTCTAATTTTTTAATTTAATTTTAATTTAGTAATTTTTCTATAATTTCAATTTTAATAAAGAAGTAATGAATTTGCCATTTGATTATAAAATTCATAATGATGAACTTACAATTTGATATTCTATTTGACATGGTCTATCATCATTATCATATGAATTATCCTGCATTGATTTAATCTGAGTAATTTAGATAAAAATAGGAAAAATTAAAAACTGATAATACAAATCCTTATATAAATATAATAAATAGATAGGTCAATTACCATGCTTGAATAATCTTGTGCCATAATTATGGGAGATTGAACACTATTTATTAATTCTCCTGTTTCTATTGTTTCAGAAGAAGTCCTCATTGCAAGAACCGAAATTATAATTGAAATAATGAAATAAACGAGATTCGATATCCTTTATACAAAACAATTATTTTAAATAGCTATATTTTATTTAATAAAATAAAATAAATGTAAAATCTTTAAATAAACTAATAAATTTAATAACTTACATGCTAAAAATTTATTCTTAATCTCTCGCTTAAAAGTCATTAAGAAGAAACGTAACACTGCCATTGTTCTAGCACAGGCATCTTTTATATTCGTTGTGAAGCCAACGAATTTCTTTTCGATTACGAAAGGGTTTCGATTCATTACAAAGATTGTGATTGTTTTTAAAATGTACGAATTACGACATAACAATTTATTGACTGCGTAAAATCATAGTTTTATGTGAAAAGGAAACCTGTAATTGTTAAATAATTTATTAATATAATAATTGTTAGATTTAAATTTAAAATTTTTATTATTTTGATGCTCTTATATTATTTCTTATATTCTTATATTCAGGAAAAAAATTCTATGTGTGTAATATGTAGTAATTTTTCGGCAAAAAAATAGAAAAAAGGTTTATAAAAATAATCTTTTAATTTTTTATTTTAGTAATATTGAATACACAACTGTTTACATTTACAATTAAAATGAATGCTTACAAATCGTTTATAATGTAAATTGCAACATTAACGAATAACATTTATTTAAAATGTTAAAAATATTAGAATCGAGAATTGTTATTATTTATTTATAATAACTAATATTATCTAATCATATAATATTTATTTTAAATCTACATACATAGCATATGTAATAATCTAATTCTCATATATTACAGTTAACATTAGATTGAAATTTGTAAATATATAATATTTGACAAAAATTGAAGTATTATATGAAATAACATGTTTAAATAATAACATGAAATAAATGAAATAATTTTTCTCTGTTTTCATAAAATATTTGTAAAAAATACATTTGTATTTTTATTCTAAATTATTATTTTTAAAATTATTATTCTAAATTATTGTTATTTTACTTAGAAAATTTAATTACATACTATTTTTTATTTAAATTAGCATTTGTGAAAAATGAAATTATATAGGACTGTATATTCACTTAATAGTTATCAAGTTTCAAAAATCTATTTGAATATAAAATACTTAATAAAAAAAAATTACATACATTGAAGGAATTAAAATTATGTTAATATTTCATCAGCCTTTTATAATTATATAAATCTTTTGAGTAAACTATTAACATATTTTTAAATAGATTTTCTAATGTTTTAGCAAAAATAGATATATTCACATAATTTATATGGATATTTTTGATGACTAAATATATGATAATAGGTACAGTGCAAAGAAATTTGATTATTTATTAACTGTACCATTTTATATTATTTGATCACATTTATTACATCTTTTTCATATTTCTTATATCTTTATAAAGATATTTATTTAAATATCAGTCTCAAAGATATGTAACTTAATATAATGTTAAAAGTTACACGTTATATTATATTATAAATGAATAAATATAAAAAAATTACAGTAGTCCTTCGATTATCCAATTTATGAATTATTCTGACTACAAATAAAAAGAAATCATATAACCAAATCTATTCTTATGAAAATAAAAATAAAAATTTTTGAAATATAATTGAATTATATATTGCTGTATTATTCACATTTCTATTAAAAATTCAATTCAATAAATATTTAACATTTATTTCCTAAATATATATTAGATAATATATATCATATCGTAAAAACTGTACCATGATATGTTTATATCTATCTATTGGTCTAAGAAATAAAATTCCCTGATTTTTTGATCCCCTTAATTATTATAAATTTTTTGTTTTTATTAAGTCAAATAACCGAAGGACTACTGTATATTTAAAACTTATAATGAACAAAGCAAAAAGTAAAAATTATATATTATATAATGACTGATTCAAATTGATATTTTAAATTTGATTGAATCATTGTCAAAAACTTATATGTTATCTCTTCTTTCTAAGTATGATATACGAATAATTAAAAATATTAATTAATATTAGTTAATAATTTTCTTAGCCTATATAATTCTAATACAGCATCAATCTGCAACAATTAGAAACTATAACAAAAGTATATGAATAAAAGTATCAACAATACCCTTTAATCCTTGAAATTCTTATTATAGAGTGAAAAATAGCTTTTTGCACTTTCTATGATGATTTAAATTTTTCTTCAATGATATAATCTAGAATTAACTTATAAATAATTTTTCTTAAATCACAAATGATTATGTTGCTCAGGATTAACTTCAAATTCAATTTCTAATTGAAGTCTGTAATCCATAGCGACAAGTACAATAACTAGAAGAATTGGGAGACGAAATCGTGATTGCCAACCAAGTTTGAGCATAAACATTAAAGCACGATGAAATGTGCCACCACTCCCAAAAAAATTCTCGGATGCCATTGTTTTCATAATTGTTTTAATCATACAAAATTCTGTTATAACTTTTGATATTGATATTCCTCTTCAATGGATTTATTGTAAAAATAAAGAAGATAAAAATTATAATAGTTTCAGAACAAATGTCATATTCCAATCTAACCTAAAAAATCATAGAAAATTATAATTATTTTAAGTTGCAATAGTATCTATATAAATTGTACGTTAATTTTAATGAATGAATTTAATAATTTCAATAAAAATTACTTTTTAAGATATATTACCTTGTATTCGCCACATTAATTTTCAAAATACCATTATTACGTTGCATATTCGTATAACAATTCATGACATTACATTCATCGACGCTTTTCGAGAAATGTCGTTTTGTAGAGGTTAAAATTTATGATAACTAATGTTCAAGAATTAATATACGTAATTTATTTATTGATTGACTGAATTACTTGTTAAAATTTATATATTTCATTTATAAATAAAAATAATAAATTTCAAAGATAAAATAATATTCGTAGTATAATTTTTACATAAATGTAAATTTGACAGAAAACCATTTATAATATGAATCTTTTACGATATCAATACAATCGATAATCGGTCATTTAAAATAATTGCTCAAATAATTGCTAAAAATTTAAAAGTATATATAAGATGAAAATTGTAAAATATTTTTTAAAAATAAATTTCTTTTTATATCACTATTAATATTTTTATTATTATTTCTTTTATTATTTTTATTATTTACATTTTTACAAATAATATAAAAAAAGATTTAAAAAAAGAAAAAAAAAAAGTTTTTTTAAAACTTTGTTTAAGATATAAAATTTTTATCTTTATTTTTAATAAATTATAATTATAAATAAAAATTTATCAATGATTGCAATAAATTAATTTTTGGATTATAGATTTTTAAAATTATAATGAATAATATTAAACATATTTGAATAAGCGCCAATTTATTCTGCCATCTTTAGTATCAATATTAATACAGATAGTTGATGATTATTGGTGGGGTCAAATGGAATAAATATATTTAACAAGCAATATTTCGTAGTAGTTGGTAACGCATTCGTAGCCATGAACATCAATTTTGTGGGAAAACGTATTCTTGTAACAGGAGCCGGACGAGGTATGTTATAATTCATATATTCATAATTTAGTAAACTTTCTTTTATTTAAATTTTAATTGTTAATAAAGACAATTTTTAAATACTATTTTAAATTCTTTTCTATTTTAAATCTAACATTGTTTTTGTTTCTTTATTGATAAAGAATTTAAATTGAACCAATCAGAAAGAGCTATATTTTTTATTTGATAAAAGTTGGTTATGTAATAATAATCTTGAAATACAATAGTTCTCATTGAAAATAATTTTTCATGAATATATTGTGATATTTATAAAAAATTTCGATTAGTACTAATTCTATTAATTGTATTAATTATAAATAATTATATTAATTATGATTATAATATAACTAATTATAATTAAATCATAAATTTATATTATAAGATTCATATTATGAATCAGATTTATCTGAATGTTTCAATATTTATTTTTTTTATTTTTTAATATCTTTCTAATAAATATTCTTATTTTATAATTGTTTTTAATTATCTTACATTTCATTTACAAAATATTTCAAATTATTGTATTTTAAATTGATAAATAAGAAATTTTTCAATTATATTATGATTATAAACCAACTATAAATCACATTCATTCATATTTATTTCATGCTAGATATATAGTTAGATTCATAATTATTTTCCTTCACAAGATATTATTTATTTAACATATTAAATATTTTAAATCATAGGTATTGGTAAAGATTTGGCTCTTCGTCTTTCCAAATATGAAGGTCAAGTAATAGCGCTGTCCAAGAAAAAAGACAATCTAGATAAGCTATGTACAGAAGATCCTCGTATTCAATCTATTTGCGTCGATCTCAGCGATTGGAACGCCACCAGAAAAGCCGTTGAAAGTGTGTTACCTATAGATCTCTTAGTAAATAATGCCGGTGTTGCATATCTTAATTCTTTCTTCGATGCTACACCAGAAGATTTTGATTTAACATTTACAGTAAATGTGAAAGCTATACTGAATGTTTCTCAGATAGTCGCAAAAAATATGATTCAAAGAAAAGTTGGTGGTAGTATTGTTAATATTTCTTCGCAAGCTAGCCAAGCAGCTTTGAAGGATCATGTTGTCTATTGCGCTTCGAAAGGAGCAGTAGATATGTTATCTAAGTAAGAAGAAATTAGTTTTTAATTTATTTCAAGATATTCAATATTTCTTCTTGTAATATTATTACATATTATTTTATAATATAAATAAAAAAAATGAATTGCATTTTTTATGTTATAAAAATCTTAAAAAATATTTAAAAACTTAAGTTATAATTATCTATTATGCTATAATTTATATGTGTATCTATAATCTATTTTACCTACCTTTTTTTAATAGCTGATAAAATTTATTAAATAAATTTCATTTTTAATAATTATTCTTTTCCAGGACAATGGCTCTTGAGCTTGGTCCCTATAATATTCGAGTGAATACCATAAATCCTACAGTGATTTTGACGGAAATGGGAAAATTAGGTTGGAGTAATCCGAAAAAAGCACGAACTATGTTAGACAAAATACCATTAGGTCGATTTGGTGGTAGGTAATCATTTTATTTATGGAATCTATTTTTGGAATAGATTTCTATCAGTTTTCTTATTTATATTTTATTCTATTCTTATATATTTTGCAGAAGTGTTCGAGGTAGTAGATGCAATAATATATTTATTAAGCAATCATAGCTCAATGATTAACGGAATTACATTGCCAGTGGATGGTGGATTTTTAGCAACATAATTGTATAAATCAATCTTCGATATCATTTATTTTTATATTATTTTTATATTTATATCATTTTTATATATATATATATATATTTATATTATTTATATAAATTTTAATTATACTTTTAATTTTAGAAAAAAATAATTTTATAAAATAAAAAATATTATTTCTTTTATATACAATTGAAATACAATTCAAATAAGTATTTTTGTGTTTAATATTATAATTGTTTTATATTTTGAGTCTTATTAAAATTTTATTGAATATAAATATATAGGAGAGGAAACAAGGTTTAGAAAGAAGAATGAAATAGAAGAAAGAAAAAAAGATTAACACAGTTATTCGTTTATCTCGTTTAATTTAAAAAACGCTTCGTTTCTTCTTTTTTCATTATTTAACTAGAATTCGGTGAGCAAACGGCAGGGAACGGCGTGAAACAATGAACGCTCGCCGTGAAAGAAAACTCATTTATTTTCTGAAAATATTTAAGACGAGACGCGTTATTGTTTCATCGAAGTCCCTCCCATCGTCGCCATTTCCGGTTTAAAACAAACATTTCGTTTTTTCGGCTCTTTCTAATCAATAATTATTTGAATCCCTACAGTGAACATAAAGTGGCGGAGAAAAACGCGAAATTAGACTGCCTGCACGGTAAGAAACGTTCAAACTGATTTAGACACGTTGCATTTGATTTGATTCACATCTCCTTTCGCAATCAATGTTACGAGCAAAGCATTTCCATTCAAAATTAACCCTTTATGCCAGTAATTCTTAATCGTTTCGCAAAA
>NW_006263692.1:241788-243238 GCF_000469605.1 Apis dorsata | reverse complement strand
TTTCGCAGCCACTCGATCAAACGAAAAAGACTAAATAAAATAAAAAAAAAAAAAAAGAATAAGAAAAAAGAAAAGAAAAAAAAAATTAATAAGTAAAACGGACGATCGCCTAGTTTCACTTTTTCACTTTCCTTAAGAGTTATATACCTTCTCTTTGTATTATATAAAAAATTAATTATAGACCATCAAGTGTCTTTCGTAAATTTCAAAAAATACATGATTACACGTTCGCAGATTAAGAATCACTATTCTACGATTCGATAGAGTACAAGTATTAAAATCGATTAACACGTAGAAACGCTGTTTCATCAATGCACCTTCGTTCACGCTACTCGGGAATCTCCAAAGAGTACGGCGGTTATTAAATAGCTGCCTATTTTGATTATTATTAACATGTTCGGAGAATGTCATTGTGGTTGTGTACGCACTGTTCTTATGGCCCTATTTCCATCACTCATAAAGGATTAACTTCAAGTCATGCGTTAGGCTACCAAAAAAAGAGAGAAGAAATGAAAAATAGAAAAAGACGAAAAAAGAATAAGAGTACGAAGACAACGGAAAAAAAAAAAATTCGAACATCTCACGCAACATTCATCGCGTCGTCGTCAATACATATATTGATAGACGAACAAGCAAACGGACAGCGACGGTCATTTTTTTTCTTGTTTTTTCCTTTTTTTTTACAATTGCACTTCAGTTTAGGAGTTAACGAACTCACATCAAGAATTTCGAATAATGCAAGCTTAATTTCCTTAATTTCTGATCGACCCATCAAAGTATCTGTCTTCGTTTGACAATTTTTCCAATGAAAAATGTTCTTTTTATCGTGATCTCCAAAAAAAGAACGAAGAACAACGCTCTTTAGTGGGTCGACAATCCGCGGCGATAGGTTAAATATTCGCAAATTTATACGTTTTTCTTTTTCTTTTTCTCGTCGTTATTCTTACGCAATAATAATATCTTGTCGATAATTTTTTTTTTTTGCATTTTTTTTTCAAAATGCAGATTCTCGATCAATATAATCAAGCGCAGGTTCTACTTTTCTGATTTTTTTTTTTTTTCTTTCTTTCTTTCGACCTATTCGCTCTTGCCATCCTCGAAGATCGTACACGCATAATACACACGACGAGAAACTAAGAAAGAAATGTGTGGCGAAAGCATCAGTGTTATATGTTATGTATTCGGTTTTTCTACATCGATTCCAAGGAGAAAATGGATCGGGTTCCTTAGAGACACAACTGAAATGACAGTTCGACTCGTATACGCTCGCCGTTCCGGCTAGGCGTTTTCTCCCTCTCAAACTCTCGCCACCGGATTAAACTCGACGATTAAATCCGTGGGTAGCCTAGAGACGTTTAGTCGATCAGTTAGCCGCTCGTGCTTTTCATCAACCTATAAAGAAAGAAAATGTGAATGCAAGCAAAAGGTCGAGTCTCAAAGATGGCAAGAG
>NW_006263692.1:237902-241297 GCF_000469605.1 Apis dorsata | reverse complement strand
CTCTCTCTCTCTCTCTCTCTCTCTCTCTCTCTCTCTCTCTCTCTCTCTCTCTCTTTCTCTCGAGATTTTTCTCAAATATATATTGTACAGAATTTATTCGTTATATGCTCAGGAATCATTCTCATCACTGGGTGACAATCCTTTTTAATAGGATCTAATTCATAAATTTCTCCAAATGCTTGAATTTCAATCCTTTTTTCTTTCATTAGCTATTATTCTTTATACTTTTAAACATAAAATGAAGTTAAAATTTCGTATCTTTAACAGTTACACATATCCTCGTGCCATTCTTGAATTTTGAGGTTATAACGAGTAAATACTGAATTCTTTCGATTCTGTTCCCTTTGTCTTTGCAGAAACAAGAATTTTGATACACAAGTATAACACAAATGTTAAATTGATGAAACGAAATAAAAATCAGAAGAAGTTAAAAAGGAAAGCAAGCCTAATGCAGCTCGATTCCAAACTATTAAAAAACACTTTGCTTTGTCCCTTCTTGCATGTATAATACACAAAGGCAGTTTTATAAATACTCTTTGTCGATATTTGCTTTGCTTCTTCGGACATTTCATCTAATTATTTTTCCCCATTCTTCCTTTCGCAATATCATCACACACACTCGTTGCATCACGCACTACGTAGTACAGTTCGAATAAGTAAATCATACTTACATGAAAAGAGAATTCACCGTCATTCGCAAATCGTACACGCATGCGCACACATACGTCATTTATATTTCATAGTTATCTTTTGAATAGATTATATATGTATATGTGTATATATATACATATACAAACCATTCGCAAATCGGTACAATTTCGATTATAGTTAAAATATGATTGATCGCGAATTTATATACCTCAATGCCGTGATCGTCGTGACGCCTCGTCGTAAATGTCTTCAAGTAAACTCTTCCCTATTTCGTATGTTCTTTAATTTTGTTCTTGCTTTTCTTTTCTTTTCTTTTTTTCATTCCTTTTCTTTCCGCAGTTCTTCTCCGTTTTTAAGAAGTCTCATATGAATTGCTATAGGCTCCTTACAGACTCGAGAAGAAATAGAATAAGAAGAAGAAGATAAAGAAGAAGATAAAGAAGAAGCTCCACTAGGCCGAGCGAAATCAAGCGCGCACGATCTTTTCTCTTTATCATTTCTTTTTTTTTTTTTTTCGTTTTTCTTTCTTTACTAGCTAATTTGTTAACTAGCTTTTGTTTTTAATTCAGTTTACGTCAACGACTTCCTTCAGATTTTTATCATTTCTCTCGTTTAAAATTTTTATCACGTTTCTATTTCAATTTGATCGAACATAGTTCGTGTGGCGCAAATTGTTCCATTGTAAAAAGGGGAAAAAATAATATATGCTGACGTTTTTTTTTTTTTTCGTACTGGCACTAATCATCTCGAGATTATTTCTTTGACTCTTTATTTTTCTCGAATATTTTTCTTCAATATTGCAACAATATTCAAGAAGAAATGACGAATCATGACAAAATTAATTTCTGTGCGTATCATTCAGTCATGAAACAGAGAACGCAAGAATTTCCGCCTGCGCTGGCAGTGTTTGTTTCCTCTAAGTCAAAATTCGAAAAATAATCCTTGATTCAATATTTAACATCCATAAAAACATTATTTTACGAAGCCTCAATGAAGAACAATCAACAAGACTAATCTTATCTAACTTAATCTCAATTTTTCAAAACATTTGTTTACGATTCGAAAGCTATAATTATTTTTATTTTGAATTCAAATAATTTTAGCCAACTAGCATGGATACAATCGAATCAAGAATATTTTTCGACAAAAGGAAAAATTAATATGTTGATTGAAGATAGTATGAAAAATATCATCTGTGGAAGACGACGAAGAGTAATATCAAATCAACAATTGCAAAGTATTGCAGAATAATTTTTTTGTATAAAATAAATTAAATCTTAGAACGATAAGAATCATCATGCAATATTTTCTAATATTTCCTAATTATTAATCAAATTTCTAATATCAATATAAACGTAATTTAAATAAATATTTATAATATTTATAATGATTTATAATGATCTCGACCTCTTCCATCTCAAAGTAATCATCGTTAACCCTCTGCGCTCATGTAAAACGAGGCAACTAAACATTGATATAAATTTTTAACAATCCAAATTTTGGATTATAAAATTATGATTATAAATAAACAACTAGAAAGCGTTTTTTAATATTTTCACTACTCGAATTATAAATATATAATTTCTAAAACATAACAAAATATGAATCAGACTTAAAGTCATATCTTATTCTCACTAAATACATTCAACAATAATCGATACATTTTGAAAAAAATGATTTTGAAATTCACAAGAAAAACATTTAACAGATAAATATATTTCTAACAATTTTTTTTTCTTATTCTAAAATTTAATTAAAACTCTCTTGTCCAATGATTTATCAATTAATAATATTAACAAGTAAGAAATTAGGTTATAAATTTTTTCCTTACAATTTTATATTAAATAAAATAACTAGATAACTTGTAATTTATAAGATTTACTTATTAAATCTTTATTTCTTTTATTATTGTTATAAAAAATAATAATTTACAAGGTATCAAACTAACTTGTGATTTAATCACTAATTTTAATTCACATAAATAACATCAAATATCACATAATAATATAATTAAATATATATTATTATAAATAATATTACAAATCAAACTTGTGATCTGATAAATATTATTAATAATATTATTTCACAATTGTACAAGAGAGCCCAAATTGAACATCAGCGCAGAGGATGTGCAAAATTGTGGAAAGAGAATAAAAACGAAAAAAGAAATGGCGGAAAGATTGCAATACGCAAAAAATTGTATAAAGATTCGTCATTTCCATTATAAATTGTCAAAAATTTATTTATTTTTTTTTCTCGAAATGATCGTTGCGGATTAATCCTTATGTCAACACCAGGATATCCGGTACAGTAAATATTTCATAATTGAAAAAAATTCGACGTTAACAGAAGATATTAATTCTGACGGAAATTTGTTTACGTTTCTTGTTGAAAACACAGAGAAGAATAACAAGTGAAAGCGAAAGTGAAAGAGAATTAAGATTTGAAATCGAAAGATTGAAAAAAAAAAATATGTGAATAATTAGATAATATTAATGTAGTAAATTTTTGTATTTTTGATTTTTTTTAATAGAATTTTTTTAATAGAAATTTTACCGATATATTTATAAAATATCTCTGATTAAAATAAAGTCAAATACGATATAATTCATTTATTTACTTAATTATTTAGATTATATCATTTATTTAAAATAAAGAAAAAATTTTGTTATCATTTATTATTAAATCATTTAAATTATATCATATTAGATTTTATTTTAGAAACAAGATGAATTTTAAAGAGA
>NW_006263692.1:236433-237582 GCF_000469605.1 Apis dorsata | reverse complement strand
AAAATTTCCATTAAAAAAAAAAAAAAAAAAGAAATAAAAAAATAGACAAATTTTATCATTAATATTCTCTCATTAATATTTGTCGAATTGATTACATTGCTCGCATTTTGAACTTCATAATGAATCTTTTACAATTATGTATACGATAATTTTAAAATATTTACTGTATTCACGATAAAATTAATGTAATTATTTAATATAATTTAAAATATAAATATTTGATTTAAAATATTTTATTTTCCTATCAAAATATTTTTAAATCTATCTGCATCACCATTATTTGGTATCATATTTGCTATCAATTTATATTTTCAAATATAAAAATGGTATCGCTACAAAAATAGCAAAATCAAAAGTGGAACGGTGTTTAAAAATTTTTTTAATATTGACATAAGGGTTAATAAGTCACTTTTTTTTTTTTTTAATACAAGTCATAACATAGTAAATTTGAATGTTTTTATGTTTGTGTGTGTATGTGTATGTGTGTGTGTGTGTAAATTAGCAATAGCAGCAGCGGTAGTAATGATAGTAATAGTTGGTAGTAGTTTTAATTAGTTATTAGTTAATTGGTAATAGTAATAATAATAGCAGTAGTAGTAGTACCCTATGAAAAAAATACATAGAAAAACACGTGTCGGTATAATATATATTTATATATAACCTTCTTTTTTTTTTTTTATATCACGTTTTTTTGTTTTTCACCATTTTTGTATGCAATGCGTCCACGATACTTTTTTTTATACAAAGAAAAATTCGATCAAGGGAGGAGGAGGGAGGCAACAGGAAGTGAATAGGGCGATGGACAGGTGAAAATTGTGAAGAGTTTAAGATTGAAATATGAAGGGATGAAAGGAGACGCGAGCGATTTCACGGAAGGAATTTAACTTCGATATATATATATATATATTTTTTTTTCTTTTTTTACTTCCGTCGAATAATCGATTGGCTAACGAAACGGATAAACGATTATTAGATTTTTGATTTGATTCAGATTTTGTAAATAATTAATGTATGTCTTTGATGATAACATAATGTGCATAAAACACATTAAAAAAATTATATAAAAAAAACTTTGTGTTAGATATTTTTTTATACATTATTTTTAAATCGAAATTACATAATATATAATATTCAGATCGTAATTAAAGA
>NW_006263692.1:233864-236252 GCF_000469605.1 Apis dorsata | reverse complement strand
TATCTCTAATGTAAAAAAAAAAAAAAAAAGGTTTCAAGTTCGATTCTTGATATATGATAAATAATTTTTCTTTAAATTTATTTGAATAAAATCAACAATATTAATCATCTCCGTCCCTCAATATTAAATTATATTAATTATCTAAAAGAATAATCTAAAAAAAATGAATAAACTTAACGTAAAATAATATATGGAGTAATAATGATAAAAAAAAAGGAACTGCGTATAGAGATGAAAAAAAGCCTCGTCAATTGTTTTTTACTTAAAAAAAAAAAAATGATCTTTACATTTATCACAAAAAGAAAGTGAGTGTATTAATGATTTAATTATTAAATTTCAAGATATGGATAATTGCTGAATTAAAAAAGAAAAAAAAAAAAAAAAAACAATGAACAATTGATACAAATTCAAATTTAGTTTCAAAATAAAAATCTATTCAATGCATAAAACGCGTTTTTTTTTTTCGAAATATTTTCAAGCTATCTTAATCGATATACGTATTTACATGTACAAAAGTAATACATGTATGTATATATATATATACAAAATTTGAATCAAATCGGTCGAACCGTTTCACACCGGAGCAAATCAGTCGTTCTCGGCTTGAATTTTCGTCTGAAACAAAAAAATGTATTTCACGCGCGAGAACAATCGTGTTATATTATATAGTATATCAGGGATACTGCTTCCTCGCGTTTTTCTCTCGGACACTTACGCGCTTATCCCTTTATCGTCTCTCCCCTTTACTCTAAAATTCACTACAGTCGCACATTCAACAAAATTTCACGAATCAAGGCAATTGTTCACGCTAAAGAGAAACTCGATTTCCGGTGAATTTCTTAATGTACATTCATGGTTTGTCTAATCCATTTTAAAAATGTCCCGCCATGTGCATTTGAACTTTTTAAACCTGGCAATGACACACCTGGATTTATTTATCATTCCTCCAAAGGAATGTATTTGCAAAATTTTTATAAATATACAAAACTCATATAATTTTCTTTACAATATTTAATTACATAATTACTAAAAGTAAATATTTAAAGATATGTCTCGTGATTAATTTTTTTCAAAATTCTTTGCGATGTGACACAAATAACACAAATACTTAAATCTTTGAAAGTTCATAGTGTATCACTGCAAGATTTAATTATCACTGGCGGAAATATTTCAAGATCATCGAGAGAGTATAATGTTATCAAGAAGTAGGATTAGAAAACCACGATATATATAAGAATATATATAAATGTATTCCACCGATTGTTCCTCTTTATGCAAATTTGGAATATTGCTCTTCTCCCCTCTCCTCCACCCTAATCTCGCTATAATTTGATCACGCAAAATTTCTCATATCACGTACACGTAGTAAGTCGAAAATGCAAGCACGCATCAACACGACTCAGAAAAGGATACAATGTACACAAAGCACACGATGAACGAATAAATTTGGTAACGTTCAATCGTGATCTTTACATCTTTTTTTTTTTTACATTCTTCTTTATTATCACACGAAGCTTTTTCTCTTTTCGTTAACCTTTTAACCGGAAAAGAACTCACTTGAATTGCCAATCTCTTAAACTTAATAATTTTTTTATTTATGGATTTTTTTTAAATATCATATATAGTCCTCAACCGATATGGTGTGGATTAAAATAACCCATAACTTTTATCTCTTTCTCTATTTATAATATTTTTTTTTTTTTTTTGCAAATGACAACTATAAGTTAATGTGAATAAAGTCAGCTAAACACCCTTGTAAAAATATAAAACGTAGGTATAGAGGAAAATATATTTGTAGCAGCTATAAATTTAATCCCCACCATAGCAGTTAAGTGTTAATGCAATCTAATTAAAATTGATTTGTCTTCTTGAATTTTTGATTCTAGTTAATTAATAGTTATTGAGAATTTTAATTAAATAATAAACCCGGTTATTAGGTTAATCATTATAAGTAATACCTCGATAGTAAACCCAGTTTGTTTATTAACGGGAGAAAATTACTTGTACCGTCGTATTTTTCGGATCGCTTGACGAGCAAATAAACAAAAAATTTAAGTGAAATGAAAAGAGACATCGACGTTCGACTACTCCTTAGTTACTTCTAATGTACAAAAAACGCAAAGGCTCGGTCGAAGTAATTTCAGGAAATAGTGGGGATGACCTCTGCGTCTACTGTCGAGGCATTACTGCAAACTATATCAAATTTTAAAACACGTTCGCCTCTCATTCGAGAAAATAAGTAGAATCAAAAATAATACAAAACAAAAAGGAACGAGAGGCGTGGTAAGAAGAGGAGAGATACTCGTACACGAAAAATTCATTAGTATTATCTTTTATAATTCGTTTCGAAAAACGATCATCTCCCTCGAACAAATGGATTCGCAGTTC
>NW_006263692.1:231075-233616 GCF_000469605.1 Apis dorsata | reverse complement strand
AAAAAAAAAAAAAAAAAAAAAAAAAAAAAAAAAAAAAAAAAAAAAATCTGTAATCGAAGTTCGCGCGCGAACACGAAATGTACAGTACGCTCGATCGATATTGGCGCATCTTAATTGTTCCTTGATTAGCCCCATAACATTGACATAACCGATTTATTTGGATTTACCTTACAGCCACGCTCTAGTCATCCGATTTTTCTGTAATTCAGCAAACAGTCACGGATATATACAGGATATTCACTGTCATCGTTGAAATCGCCTAGCGCAATGGATTTTGACTCCTCGTGGGTTTCCTCAAGTTTGGCTCGAAGGAAATCGGATCGTGCAACTGTTGCGACTTCGCTTTCGCAGTTCTTTCCGGTTGATTGCGTAATTGCGTGAGTTTCGCCGGCCGAGAACCATCGTCCTGCCGTCGATGTAGATTTAGTCTATGTACAAATCGTGTTTTAGTGGGATGGAGGAATATAATCTATACGTTTATACAATATCATGCTCGATCCACCTGTTCCCGTGATCCATTGTGATCGAAATGAGAACCAGTGAACTCGAGCTTATTTCGAAGGAATGTTAGGCAAAAAATATAGTAGATCAGCGAAAATTCATTTTTTAATGGGGATAACGCATTATCTCCAATTAAATTTTTCAAAGAAATGTTCTAAAAATAAATCACATGTTATTTGTGATTATGTAATCTTGATAACGTGGTTAAACGTTCTAACCACGTTTTGAAGATCATTGATAATACGATAAATTTCATATTGGTTGTCATATTGGAAAGACTACAAGGATACATCATCGAAATCGCGTACTGTACACTCGCCATCTATACTATAAGAATCACGGACCACGCTCTCTATGAAGCGTCCTTAATTGATCCCATTGAAATGATCGATACAAACTTTATCGATAAGAATTTACTTATACGATAAGAATAATAATGAAACGAAATTAAGAATGTTATATTTAAAAATTTTGTAACTTTGAAATTTATCGAAATTCTTTTTTTTGTTATTTTTATGATTCGAAATTCTTGAAATCCGAATATAACAATAAAAAGTAAAAATTAATTTTTCATTAAAAATTAAATAATAACAAATAATTCAAAATTATAATTTAATATAAAATAATAATTAATAAAATTAAATAATTTTTAATTATTTAATTTCATATTATTATATATATATTATATAATAATATTTATAGTAATATATATTATAATATAATATATATTAATAAAAATTAGTAAGATTGTTTTCTGACTATAAATTTGAATTCGAAAAATTGAATGATATTTTGCAAAATACTATTGATCAAAAATAGAAAAAAATAAACATTTTGAATTTCCTAAAAAAATCAGATTTCCAATCTTTACAAATTTCTTATATGTGTACAATACATATAATAATGAATAATGTACAATATTACATATAATAATGAATAATCTGCTGTAAAGTTTGTATTATTTCAATGGGTTTCAATCGATACACTGTAAAACTGTGTTGTCCCTCTATTTCTAAAAACCTCTAATCCTTCGTGGAAGGATTCATTCAATACAACAAGTAGTTTCGTTTGCAAAATATTGCGCACTCGTCGCTGTAAAAACATATGTTCACGATCGTTTAGAAATAGTCTGTCTCATTGACCTATTTCGGTAAACATGATCGACACCGATCCTTTTACTTCGTTGAATCAAACCTCGCCTACTAACTTTGGCAAAGTTGCATTCTATATTCCGACACACTTATCCCCATCTCCATTTGGAATCGAGAAAGTTTAACTTTTTGTTGTTATTTCGATGCTCCAAGAGATCTGCGTTTTTAGATCATCGATCGTGACACCATTTGGCTCGTCAATGAACACATTGATCGTCAAGAATTATCGATGGACCATGATTATCGATACAATTATCGTCGATGTAATTTTTAAACAATTTCTTCCTAAGAGATCATCTCTCCAAGAGATCTAATATCGTTTTCGAATAGACGAGAGATAAAAACACTTTCGATCGCTATCCTTCCTTCTTTTCGACTCGGGAGAAACTATTCGTCGTATTTATCTTTATTCGAACCTCGAGGCTATCGATGACATTGTCCATGTTGACGATGACGACGAGATCACTGAGGAAGAGGAGGACGAAAACGACGAGAACGAAGACGACGAAAAGTCCGCTATTGCCATTGTTGACTTACTTGTGTTGAACGCTCGCCTGCCTGCCCAACGGGATGGGTGGGGCCATTGCATTGGCGCTTCCAAAATAAAAGATACACAAACACGGACATTAACGCGCTACCGTCCTTTCCACCGTTTAAACACGATCGAAAACTTTGTCTTTTTTTCCTTTGCCTCTCCTTCTCTCTAGTTTTCAGCTCATTTCGTCTCTTTTTCCATCACTTTGTTCCATTCCACCGTATCGCTTATAATAAAATTTAATAGCTCAAAGGGAAGACAGAGAAAGAAGAGAGAGAAGAGAAGAGAAGAGGAGAGAGAGAGATAGAGAGAGAGAGAAAGAGAGTTTTACTCTTCACTATCTATTTTATCTTT
>NW_006263692.1:222073-230831 GCF_000469605.1 Apis dorsata | reverse complement strand
ATATATATATATATATATATATATATATGACATCTACTTTTATTTCTCGCGCTTAATCGATCTCTCTTTTTTTTTTTGCATTTCTTTTAAAAAATCATAAGTTCGTTTCTCGTTGATCAACGATCTATGAATTTCTTTTGGCAATCGAGATATATTTTTCATAATTACAACAGCCATAATGGCGAAATGAGTATAACAAGCGAATTAATCTTATTATTTAACATAAGACGAACGAGAGATCAAATATATAGCAGATGAAATATTTCTGTAATAAGTAGCAGAAAGCTTTTTTTTTTTAATAAAATTGGAAACACGCGATATATTTGTATGTGTGAGACACAGTGACGTGGCAGGATCAAAGGCTTGAAAGCAAGAGACTCGAAATGAGAGAATTTTCGTTTCTACAGAGCTATGAGGAGGTCAGAGAGAGAAGGATCGCAAGGCGAACACGCTTTTTTTCGCATTTTTCTTTGCTTTTTTGTTTTCTTTTTTTTTTTTTTCTTTTAATGTTCTTAATCCACGATTTCAGTTTTTTCGCCGGTGTCCGCTACCGTGGCACAGGAGATTACTTTCGCCCCCTCTTTGCCTACTTTTGTGATTTAGAATTAGTGTCTTAGCTTTCGGTTACCTGAAAAAAAGTCAACGAAAGAACATAAAGCGGAATTCTAGAATAAATCTCGAATGCCGAATTGCGTTATATTTTTTTTGTTTTGTTTTATAATTTGTTCCTTTCTACGACATTAAATATTAAATACATCGTATATATCGTCTCACGACAAAATATTTAAAGAAAGTGAGAGGGAGAGAGGGAGAGAAAGAAAGAGAGGAGAGAGAGAGAGAGAGAAAGAGAAAGAGAAAGAGAGAAAGAAGAGAAGAAACGTGCGTGCGTGCATGCACAAGTTCTCGAATACCCAGTCAGTAAAAGCGTGATGTACCCAATAAGAAAAAATTTTTTAATCGTCAAATATGTTTTTCAGCTCTCGTGTATATATATTCTAACATTTCTAATTATAATATTAAAATAATTTATTTAAATTTAATTGTTGCAATAATATAAATTAATAATATATTAAAAAATATTATATAGTTACCGAAAAATAAATAAATAACGTGATACATTTAATTCAAATAATCATAATTTTGTTTATATATAGGATATTTTTCTATTTTTCTTATATTTCTAAAGTTTGATCAAAAAAGTAGAAAATACTTGGCATAATAGATATTTATTAATTCAGGAAATAATTAAATTAAAATTCAAGAAATCAAAAATTTAAAAAAAGAAATTGTATTATTTATAAATTGGATTAATTATTTATATCTTGATGTATAATTGTCTTTTAAACAACTACATTAATAAAATTATGATTGTTTAAATTAAACATATATGAATATTTTTTCTGAATACTATCAAATTTTAAAACTTAATAAATAAAAATAAAAATAAACAAAATAAAATACTAAAATCTCATTTTTCTTTTTATAATATTTTTTTAAAATATTATTTATAATAATTAAGTTATAGAGATGTATGTATAATGTTTATTATTAACATTAAAAATATAGTACATAAAATGTTTACAATATAATTCTAATCTCTATTATCTATTAACTCTCAACTTTCCGTGACTTGCCTTGAACTTTGTATACTCTTTGATAAACTTATACAAAGTTGATAAAATGTCAATCAGTTTTAAATCCTTTGACAATATTATGAATATCGATGAATTTCTTACAATAAAATTAAAGAAAGGATAAATAATAAGACATATATCCTTTAATCATAAATAATTATAAATAATAATTCATAATAAAATCTTAAAGAATTTTTAAATAAATTCGATCAACAAATTTTTCATTACTAACTGTATTGTAATATAAATGATAAACGAAAGATAATAATACGATTTACGTATTTATGATTACTATAACCATTTATGAACAAAAAATGAAAAGCACAAACGTTTGTTAAATTGCTTCAATAAGATTTTAATTGAATTTCAAATAATAATATTAATATTAATATGAAAATATAATAATTACCAGTTAAATTATAATTTTTATATGAATTAGTGAAGTATGAATTATTTTCCTTTATTGTAAATTTTATCTTTAATTATATATTTAATTTAAAATTCCATTAAAAATTCACGATTCTCTAAAATAAAATTTCTATAGAAAACAAAAATCTATTTCAAAATTTCAAATTAAATTAATTTCAATTATATTCTCTTTTCCATTTTTTTTTTTTATAAATATTGAATAAAGTTCATTTTAATATCATCCATATACAAATAATTGTCTGAAAGTTGATTATTTATTTTAAACAAATTAGATTATTGACTTCCTGCAAAATTTTTTTTTTTATTCTTATTGAAAACAATTTTTTGCTAAATTGTTTGCTTTAACGAATAATGGAAAAAATTTATAAATATAATAATGAAATAAAAAACAAAAAATTAAATCGGAGAATAATCTAACCTAGTTTACTTTGATTTTAATATATGTTTATAGAAAATATCAAATATATGTTTATAGACAGACATAGAGGATTAATAGAGACATGCAAAAATCACAGAATCTTTCTAAACTAACTTCTAGCATGAAAGAATAAAATTTAATTATATTTTGAAAAATAGTTCAATAATCATCTACCCAGCAGAATTTTATGATCATTCAATTGGCGATCTATTCTTTCTCATTTTTTCTTTTATATTTCTATTATACAACATATATATCTCGAGAGCTGAACATAACTTTTTTTGCATGTAACACATGATTCAAGTATTCGATTACTTGGGTATCCCGATCGCAATGAACGATGATAAATTTTAATTGTTGGATTAGTCCTCAGAATATGAACATAGAATTTAAACTCTCAAAAAAATTGCTTTTAGAAGTTATTTTTTGCTAGTTGAACACTACGTTGAGAGTGTTTGATTAAACAAAAATAAGTTTTAACATAGTATCTATTAGTAAAAAATTTTGAAAAAAACTCTTGAGAGTTTTATTTTCAAGTGTATTCATATTAGGTTAGGTTAAATTAGATATCGAGTTGAAAGCATAGACTTAAAAAACAATGCCTAATTTCACAAGATTGAAATTGAAAAAAAAACCAAACAAAACTGATTTTCGAATATATTAACACGTTAAATAACAATAATACCAATAAATCATGCTATAAATAACTTATAAAGTACGTCACTCACGAATTTAACGTTCAAAGATGGCTACGTGGCCTTTTTCCTTCTCTCTCCATACCTAAAATCTACTTTACCCACTGTTCTTTAAGTCTATAAGTTGAGAATACCTGTCTAACAATGACTTTCATTTTTAACGCAGTGTCTACTAATCAAAAATAACTTTTAATATGCATTCGTACATTGTATCAGTACCCAAAAATGTCAATATCATTCAATTCAATGATTTTTAGTAATTTTTCTCATGTGATTTATCGTTCACGCTAATAGAACGTAATAGAAGAAAGTAATAGAAGATTAGAAATTATAAAAGATATATAAAAGAATTCACGAGATAAAAGGAGAGTTCTTCGATAATCATAAGGCTTTCTGCCATACTTGTTTATTATTATATAAGATCCCGTAACACAAAGAAAATGTGATATAAAGAAAAACCATCCCAGTGCACCCGGTGTAGCAGGCAAATATATCTTTAACGTTGCATTTGGAAAGAATATTTTTTTTTTTACATTTTTATTTACTAAAAGAAAGAAAACAAAATTAGAAAGAAATGATAATTTTACATTTGTCAATGTATGAGATTACATGAATGAAGAAACAAAGAGTAAAAAAATTAAAAAGAAGAAAGAATATAATATTCGTTCCAAATATCAAAAAGTGCATTCCCTCTCCTCTCTCAACTTTTCCCCGGATATCCTTTGATCAAGGAAGAACCATGCCACGGTATCAAGACACCAATCTACCAAAAAAGTGACCTGCCAAATTAGAGCTCAATGCAACTAACACTGACATCCATCGTCGAGATCTAGTTCGCAAGCAAAAGTATTTCTTTAATAGCGAATCACAGTTCGATAAAAAAAACTAATTGCGCAACTCTTCGAGTTTATATCGATCACGAAATATATAGATATATATATATGTATATATACTCAACTTAATCCGTTCTGTTTTTTTTTTTTATACAAAATTCTTTCACGATAAAAAATCGAATCAATTGTATCATTTTTCATACTCGAAAATACTTACACGACGAAATAAAAAAATAAATAAATAAGGAGATGTAATGAATGTGCAAGCCAAATAATACAAAGGATAAAAACACGTGGAGATTATAGACACGATGAAAAAATTATACAAGATGTTCAGAAGATTAAGGGATGATTTTTCAAATCAAAATAAAACAAAAATCAAGAATAAAAAAATTATATATTTGAAATTGTTTATTTATTATTGATGATTAAAAATCAAAGAAAATATCTCTAGATTCTAATGAACTAAAAGAAACTATATTTAATAAAAAATAAAATTAAATACGCAATCTTTTTATTCTTGATTTTCAGTTTATTTTGGCTTCAATAATTTGTTTCTTCAAATTTTGGATATTTTCGTCGATTTATATTTATAATTATCAATAAGTAAAAATTGAAAAATACGCAAAAATAAAGAAAAATTTTTTTTATTCTTAATTTTCGTCTTATTTTGTTTTAAAGAATCATCCTTTAAATTTATGGACATCTATAATCGAATATTTTGTATATATATAGAATACTCGAGATCATCGCATATGTTCGAATGATTTTACGAATAATAACAATATGACGAACCGTGACATGATAGAAAAATTTATAATTTCGATCATGTAAAATTTCACTTGCGATGCGATGTTTGCCCGTACTTTGTGCAACGTTCCATGCAATCTCTAATGGCAGCACCAAGTGTAACAAGCTCGATTAATTTTTACAGTGTACCGAAACCAAATAATATAATGGATAAAATTATATCCGGCCTTACATGTTTGATCACTGGGACGAGCAAATTTGAACATTTAATCGTTTACACTTGATCAAAATATATTTTTAAAAATAATTTTAAATATGTGTTATCTGTTATTATTTGTTTTTTCTCTGTGAATTTATAATAAGAAAATTTTTTATTATTTATATATATAATTTCACTTTTAAATTTTTATTTATTAATTTATTATTTATTAGTGAATAGAAATATATATTTTACAATTTTTACTACAAAGCAGAGTTTTATCTTAGAATATAAAGTTTTTATTTTTTTGACTTTGAAACATTTCCTTTTAAATCAAAATACAAAATCAACAAAAATAGATTTATTAAATTTTTTGCGATTTTCATTTGGAATTTGAATGGAACCAATATTTCAAATAATGAATTAAATTAGATTTTTTGAAGAATACATCCTATCAATGAAGTTCAATCATTTGTTAAGGCTGCCATCTAGCGGGAATTCGATCGGCCTGATTGGAAATTTTTACATTAATACTGATTATGGATATTAATCAAAATTCATATCCATCAAAAAACTAAATTTTTTACTTTCTAATATTCTATAAAAATTAAAACACTCAAAAAAGAATATTTGAAATAAAAATATTTAATAATTTATATATATATTAATCTAGAAATAGTATCATTTTAAAAATTTATAGTATATTTTTAATACTTTTCAATAAAATATTTTATCTCATTCAGATATTAAAATATTATCCTATTATTCTTAATTTTTGTTTTTAAAGATTTTCTCATTTAAAAAATGTAATATATGTCGAATTTATAATTATGAACATTTTTTTAAAATTAATTAATATCGGTTGGTTGTTTGTCAAAATTACATATTATTTTTTATTTTTAATTTTTCATTATTAATTATGATCATAATAATGTAATTTTAGATTTATAATTAATAATTCTTTATAATTAAAATTGATAATTTCTAAAACGAAATTATTTATGAAATAATTTTAATTATTCTGATCTTCTTTATACAATATAGAAATATTTTTCTATATCAATCTGTTACAATCTTTTTATAAAAAAAAATTGCTCAAAATATCAATCTTATCAATATATTTCAAGGTTATCAAAATCCATAAAGTAATCCATATTTTAAATAATTACTTATTAAAATTTTCAACCAATTAGTCGAAATTATTCGATTAATAAGAATCACTCAGAAAAAAAAAATCACATTACAAACTATCATTTAGAAATTTGATAAATTTAAAACGAAAGATGTAATAAGATCAAGTGTAAAGAGTTAAATATTCGCCATGATATCGAAAAACACGAAAACCGGAAGTTAAAAAAAAGCTCCGTGAATGAAACACTATATAACATTAAGGTTGTGTTAACTCATAATCAGTACAATTACGAAAGGACTGGTTATACGAGACTACACAGTTAAGGGGCCACTCCCTATATATACTAGACAGAGCGAGTTATACTTAGGTGCTTTTATCCGCGATGATGTTTTGGCGTGATATAGCAACTCACTTGGTCTTCGGTTGCATCTCTCCAGCAGCTGCATCCCTACGGTGCAACCTCATGCTGACTCTTCGTTCTTGGCCACCTGTGCCCGATGCTGTAAGAAATCAGCAAAAAAGCAAGCAATGCATCAATATTGAATATTTTTCCAATATTCGTAATATTTATTTGTTATATGCTCAACAATTCATCTTGTATTTACTGAAGCAAAGAAAAAAGTAAATTTAACGCCCAAACAAATCGTAAATTTTTCTCAAATGCTTAGGTTCATCTCAGTTCATTTTTCTCTATAAACGTCCATATCGACAAAAATAAAATACGGATCAAATTTCGTGTTTCTTGCAGGATATATATGACCGATTTTGAGTTCCAGTCGTGAGCTTATAACGAATAAATACTGTACCTAGTTACGTAATTGAAAGGAAAGTAGAATAAAAATAATCTTTATATTTTTTCATATAAATAAATGTCTAAAATCTATCTTCAAAAATCTATATTTCTATATTTAAATCAATAGTTTCGTTTCGAATATAATAAAAAATAATAAAAAATAATTTTGGTAACTTTGTTTTAAACTAATTTTTTATAATAATTATTATAATAAAACAGACAAGACAAATGAGATATCTTGAAAAAATAAAAGTAAATTAAGTTTAAACTAAATATATATTTGTATTGTATTATAACGATTAAGCTGACCCAAATTGTTCTTTGACCAGAATCTTAAATTCTAATTGTAAAAATTCTGAACAAATTTCATTTAGATTAATTTTAATATTTTTAAATATAGAAATGGAATATTAACTTGAATAATTTGTTTTGGCAAATACAATCCCTGGACATTTGACTACTTTATGATATTTTTTTTTTTTTTCATTTTGAATACAATTTCGATTTTAATTATTCAACGGTTTAAAAATTAAATATTAATATATTTTTTAGATAGGTATTCAAATTATTCTATTTTTTACATGATGAAGAAGCTTTCACAAATATTAAAAATATAATTTAAAAAAATATTATTTATTAATTTTAATAAATTAATGAACTTTCAAATACTATTTTGATTGTAATCATTTTAACGGATTTTTGTTGTGAATTATATGTATGCTAATGTGAGACGGAAGAAGAAACTAAAAAACTAGAAACAATGCTCGCATTTCAAAACTAGATGCCCTCTTAAATGGGCGTATACGCAACTTATACCATACGCGGATCTTGCGTCACATTTGAAACAAGTTTTGAGATAATATGTAGCTCGTTTAAGAATTATGATCACCAACTTTTATTTTAAAGAATTACTAATCAAATTATTATTTTATATTGTAAAAAAAAAAAAAAAAATGCTTATAAAATACTTATAGTACGATAACTATCTTTATAAGTACAGAATAAAATGCGCTGGATGTATTTATATCCCGACGCTTCCTTGAACTCTATCGATTACTTTACCAGGTATCGAATTCAGATTGAAAACAATAATAACGTGTTCCTTTCTTGGCTGGTTGGCGCGGACTAAAGGAAAAATCGATCCTCAAAGTATTCAGACATTATGGTATTGTATAACCTTTGTTACGTTACTTCGAAATGTAATTATAAGAATAATCGATCAATTTGAGGATCATATTCATTCAAAATTCATATTGAAAATTGTCTATTTCATTTACTCGTGAAAGTTTTCTTTCTTGACTCTCGAATTGTAAAAAGAACTTCGAAGAAAAAATTTTCGATTGATGCGATGAAATATTTTAATTCTTCTTGTTTATTATGCAAGAAACCAGATGATAGAGGAACGACGAACAATATTTCACGCTTGGCAATTGAAATGGAAAAAATTCTAAATCGAAAAAAAAAATGCAAAAAAGGCGAAAAATGCAATGCGCCTTTGTGAAGACGGATGATGCGATACGATCGATAAAAAAAAAATAGTTAAAAAAATGTTTGAAAAAAAAAAAAAAAAAAAAAAAAAAAAAGATGGATATTCGTGATCGTGATATCAAATCGAGATTTATTTATTTATTATTTATCGAGGAATGCTGCAAGTAGGTTTTTCCATTCAAGCCAAGTGAGAAGAAAATTTTGATGAGGATTATCGAACAATGTGGTGAAATAAATAAAGAGACCAATCCTTGAATGGAAAAACATTTATTTGCTACTTTCTCTTCATCATCATCAACATCACCATCGTCACTATCAATTAAAAAATAGAATGATTACAAACAGATACACAATTGCGAAAGCTCCTTGGATGAGAGAGATAATACA
>NW_006263692.1:221434-221999 GCF_000469605.1 Apis dorsata | reverse complement strand
GAGAGAGAGAGAGAGAGAGAGAGAGAGAGAGAGAGAGAGAGAGAATAAAGTGAATGAAAAAAAAATATATATATATATGTAATTAAGGAAAAGGAAAAGAAAAAAATAACGACGATGCTCGTGATCCAGTGTGCTAGGAAGAAGTCATCGAACATCAGAGTTTTAGAAGACCTGTCGAAACGAAAGAAGCCTCTTCAAGACTACATTTCGCGCGGCTAAAGGAAGTAGAAAAAAAACTATACTTTAGCGTCTCTATCTATGCTTTGGTAACCTTTCTCGGTTCTCGAGGGGCTTCTTTACGTTGGTTCAGTCACTGCGAGTGAACAAGCAACGATTCACTGTGAACAAAGGATATATGAGAGGTTTAAATGCGACGATGAATATAACTATGTTTTTGAAAAATAATCTAATTTAATGGAAATTTAGATCATGTAGAAAAGAGATATTGTATTGTAACAATCAATTGATTTGAAATGAAATCATATTTTAAATGAAATACAGTAAATATTAAATATAATAGCTAAAGAATTAAAATTATCCAATATAATTCGATATGATTCGATTC
>NW_006263692.1:175732-221236 GCF_000469605.1 Apis dorsata | reverse complement strand
AAAAAAAAAAAAGGTTGAAAATTGAAGTATTTGAAAAAAAAAAATAAAAATAAAATAATATTAATGCAAATAATAAAATTTAAAAATACTTTTTAATAAAACTTTTACTAACGTATTTTTAAAGTTTTTCTAATTAAAACAAGACCAAATACGATATAATTTGAATTTTATTTACTTAATGAATAAAATTATTATCACACACGTAAATATAATTCAAATTATCATATTTAATTTTATTTTAATGAGAAAAACTTCAAATATATTAAAAGCTTTATTAAATAGAAACTAAAAATTTTATTATTGTATTACATTATTTCAAAGATTTTTTGATTTTGCATTAGATTACATTAAAAAAAGATTCTTGTCAAATAGTTTTTTTATAATTATAAAATATTTACTGTATTATAAATATTTACTATGTGATACACTGACAACAAAGAAAACAATTTTTTTTTTGCAATAACTTTGCATAATGAGTGATTGAATGAAATGAAATTTTTATAGATTCCATTCCCTGACAACTAATCCTCTCATATAAAAAAATTTTTGCTTCTTCCATCGCGCCGGAATCTCGAAAACAACACATAATAAACGTTCGCAGTTACGAAAAAATTATTATTTATAATTTTTCTATTATACTCGTAAGAAAAATTAACTTATACCATTGCCTTTGTTGTGTATAAGAAACTCCCATCTTTCTTTTCACTTTTTCTTTCTAAAAAGAGAGCAGCAAATGTACGCGTCAAGGACAAGAAACGCTGTGGACGATTACAATGTTTGGTAAATGATATCGCGATGAAACAATCGGAAAACTGCCAATACAAACAAACATGACAATATCTGGTAAAGCTATCTATTAATTACGATGCGAGTTCGATGCAAGTAATATCTTCAAGCTCACAATTCGCATACGTTCATTTTCGATTCGAATATATATCATTTATATATTATTTCATACATTTTTATTTAATCCTTATTTGTTCAAGTAAAATTTCGATGATATTATCGCGTTTGCAAACGAAATAATAACAATTTGAAATAAATTAATTAATCGAAGTATTAAGGCGAATTTTGAAATTTTCATTTAATACGATCAAAAATCATTATAATTACGTTTTGAATTTTTCTAGCGAATAATGTTAATAATAATAATAATGTAATGATTAAAAAAAATATATATATAACACTTTACAAAACTAGCTTTCGACGATATAAAAATTACTAGAAGTATGCTCGAATTTCTTTTATAGATATAAATCTCGTTCATTGTGCAGATATACAGCGCCCTCGAACCGCGTTACGTTGAATATGAAATGCAATGACGAACGTATTTTTCGTTTCTCACAAATTCTATTTCGAAGGACAATTGTTCGAGTAATTTACGTTTCAAATATATATATAGAAACGTTTTAAGAAATATTCGCATGATGGAATAAAGCATCACGTGTTCTTGACTTGTAAACATATCGATAGGAGACGAAGTAAATATGTCATCCGAATAGATATCGTTGAAATGTTTCAGTCGCATGTTTTCTCGCTATAATAAAGATATATACGCCACGATGCGCGAGTATTTGGTAATATTATGTAATACGATTATATGAAAATATATAAACTTGGTGAATGCGTATCTCGTTAATTAAGAGAGTTACACCTTTTTCCGCGAATTATGATTAATACATCGATCGACTATATATATATGTACGTTGTTATGCCATACGATGGTTTATTTGTTTTGGCTCTCTGTACATCTGACGAAGATCGTTCGTCGCTTACGTTTAATCAGTCATTAATATAAAGGCGTTTCTTTTTAAAGGCATTTTATTAGTCAAAACATGTTGGACGGGTCCACATATTATTTTTTGTTATTTAACAATTTTGAAAATGAGATTTATACATGGAATCAGAAGAAAGATTCGTTAACGGTGGGTGGTTTTGTGGCTGACGGATGAAAAAATAGAGATATCAAAAAATATTTAGCTTTTTAAAGAGATTCAAAAATGGCAGTGATACAATAAAAATATTTTATCTTAAATATAGTTGTAGAGATCGAAAAAATTCAGCAATACAAAATAACAAATCTAACAGTTACATTTTTGTGCGCCCTTAAAAGATATTCTATAATTTTAAAAAAATATTTGTAGTTGTATGTGTTGTGAAAGCTCGCGAAGTTTAGAAACAGAATACCTTGAAACAGGTTCTACGACACAACCCGACGAGTATAATAGTACTTGCAATGTCGATGTTTTTCAGGTCATGAGAAAAGGTAGAATTAATCTTAATCCTAAACAATAGAAGTGCTATTGGTGCAATAGTAGCTTCAGTAATATTTGTTCATTGTAATATTCAACGTCATAATTCTCACCTGTCCCGAGTGAAACTAGAAACTTGGAGATTGTACCTTATTGACCCTGACACAGTGATGAAAGTGTAAAAAATTGGCATAACAACATACGAAAAATATCAATATGAATAACAAAAGTTGCTCACTGCGTGTTTATGTGATGTAAGATTTCGATAAATATAAATTGCATACAAAATAATATTAGATGCATACACAGAGAAAAATATCAAAAAGAATACCCTTCAATATACCAAGGGTACCATGCAATATACCATAACTGACAGATTCGTTCGAACGGGTAGCATGACTCAAAGCGTCTAAATTTGCTATAGTGACTACCCAATCAACGATATGTTCTTTCTTTTCAGTTCCTATTACTTCTTGTAATTTTCGTGCAATATCATTTTCATTGACCAACGGGGGCTTTTCATCATTTTCTTCCGGTGGCTTATCATCGATATCTCCATCAGGTAATTTATTTTCCTCATCTATTACGCGAAATTTAGCATCTTCCATTACAATTATAGCATCCTCTATCACGACTTTAATTTCTTTCTCATCTTTTTTCTCGTTCGAAATTAATTCATCTTTCTTTATATCATCAGGTTTAGACAAAAAACTTAGATTCAACTCTGTCTGCGAATGATTGATCGACAAGCTTAAATCATTTTCAAGACAATCATTTTTATGGAGTCGGCGCAAAAAATATTCGCATTTTTCTCTACCGCTCAGTGGCCGTTCATATTTATTTCGTTGCTTGATTCTGCGCTGCATGAGTAAAAAATGCCAGCTTCTTCGAACACGTTGAAAGAAATTCGGCCGCTTTCGCGCTTTGTTGGCGGACGAATCCATGGACTTTTTTGACTTCTGGGAAGAATCCAGGCTTCTTTGTTTCCCATGAAAAAATGCTTTCGATCGTTCCTCGAACAACAGATCTAAACTTTTCGAATCTTTAGCCGACAAATCTATACTTCTTTCTAACGATTCTAAACTTCTGTGCGTCTTCTCTTTGTTACTGAAAGAAAAGTTTCGTTTCTTTTTGGCCGACGCATCTTGCAATAATTCGCTACTGCTTATCTTGAAAATCTCGCCTTCTTTTTCAAGGAATTCTACGTTTCCAGAATCACGACGAGCATCGTGGGTCGAAATGTGATGGCGGCCACCGAGCGTGGAACCTTTTTGCTTCTTGTCATCGTAATCAGCGCCTTTCTCCTTCTCCACGCTACTGAAACAATTCAATGAGCCACCGGATGCCACGACATCATCCCCGTGATCAACTTTTTTCTCATCGTGAACAGGACGATCAAACATCATCATCTCGAAGTTTTTCTCGGTTTTATATGACTGAAAAAAATAACTCTGTTTATCCGGTTGACGAAACGATGCATTCGGACTACCATCGGGCAATCTGTTCACTGAATAGTCACGGGACGTAGTGCAGTTCAATTCGGCACGATTCGAAGTTGTTTCGCGGGGTCCTAAATTAAGACCCGCAATGTCCAGGGACGCATCTGGCGCTATTCTAACCGGTGATGATTTGAATGTACTGAACTGACACGGATTCACGCGTGGCGTTTCGTTGCTAGTTAGCTGCGGATGCTCGAGCCGCATTTTTTGCTGGGTTATAACCGGCTTAGAAGATAATTTTGGGTAGAACTGTGGTTTACCTTGAAGATCGCTCTCCTGATTGTCCTGATCGCGAAGAGCGTCTATCGCCTCGCGTTTTTGCCGCATGCTTCTCAAATTTGTAGTTGTTCCACCTACAGTCGGACCCACTGTTCCCACTGATATGTTTGCCAAACACTGCCGGGTGTAAGGGCTGTAAAAAAAAAAAAAAGATACGATTATGGTAATAAATAATATTACACGTTTTATTAATATCGAAATTATTTCAACGAATAATATAGAATAAAACAAACGAAATAAACAAGAAAGAAAAACATATAGTGAACAGGAAGAAATATTTACACATATCTTATTGAATTTACTTATTCAGATATATATTTACTTTTCAATGAAATTACGTTTTTTCCAATCTAATGTAATATTAAATTATTATATAAATATAAAAAATATAATTAAATGATGCAAAATATAATGTATTTGATCTAATTAATTAATATGTGAATCTTATGACGAATATAATAATGTGCAAATACTTTTTATAATCAACATAGATCAGAGAAAAAATCTATTTGGTTATTTATGTTGTTAAACAGGACTATTTCCCGATTCATTGACCTACCCGCTAAGAATAGAACGTACTGGGTAATGAAATGACCATGCTATTTATATGCATGGAAAGACAGCATAGAGAGATGCGATTGCTAACATTTTCACGTCTAATTTCATACGCAAACGGTTCGCGATTTGCGGATATATTATTCATTCTGTCATGAAACACCAACCTAGATCGATGTTCTTGATCATTATTAGTCCCAGAAGGCAGCGCTGCATTCGTATGTTGCGATTGCATCGGTGTCTGTTGAGTCGAAGACAATGTTTGTTGCCTCACATTACCGAATTTCAGCCTATTCCAATCGAAGACATAATCGTATGTGAAGCCTTCTTCGTGGAACAACGTCCGGAAAAGTTGCCGAAGATACGAATAGTCCGGCCTTTCCTCGAATCGTAGTCCTCGACAATACCTTAGATATTGCACGAACTCAACTATAATAACAAAATATTTATTTATAATAGAAAATATTTATAATATAGAGTGAATATATGATATTGATCCGATCATATTTTTTATAATGATGTGCAATATAACAGTACAGTTGATAAAGAGAAATTTACCAGGATAACCCTTGCATAATTCTTCGATAGGTGTAGACATTTTCTTTTCAGAAATACGTTCGTATTTCTGTCGTTTAGTTGCAGCTTTCAAACCTTGCCAGGGCAAGCTACCTCTATTGAAATACATAAGAACATATCCCAAGGATTCAAGGTCATCTCGTCGTGATTGTTCAATTCCCAAATGTGTATTAATACTCGCGTATCTATTAATGCGTAAATTGATTTTTTTTTTTTTAAAATACTAGGAAAAAATTATATAAAATGTTGTAATGCAAATGAAACTGTATATTAATAAACAAACCTGGCTGTCCCTGTTAAGTTCTTGTTTTCTCGATACGGTATGTGTTTGTGAGTACGGCCATCGCGATATTTTTTGGCCAATCCAAAATCTATAATATATACGAGATTTCCCTTTTTTCCCAAGCCCATCAAAAAATTATCTGGTTTGATGTCTCGATGGATAAAATTGCGACTGTGAATATAATCCGTTCTACTTATCTGTAGTCAGAATATAAAGATATTTTGTAAATCATTTTTATCATTTTTCAAATTATAAATTACATGTAAGAAAAAATATTTAAGAAAAGATGCGATAATATTCTGTAAAAAGTATTAATATTAGTATAAAGTAAAAAAGAAAAAAAGAAAAAAATTTATATCACATATTCAACATATTTTTATAATTATGATTAGTATTATTATTGCACAAATATAATTAATATAAAGTTTTTAATAATAATTCACAATTAATAAAATAAAAAATATTCAATATAACAATAACAAGAATATATTTCTTTTTTTCTAAATGAATTCTACATTTAAATGATTGATTTTTTAAAATCATTTTTTATTAAAAAGATTTTATTAAAAAGATTTTAGTTGTTATAAAGCTTTATATATCAGTTTTAGTTCTGCTTTACTGTTTTTGTTAGAATAAAAAAGCTTTCTTATCAGCCGACACAATTGTTAGTTGATAAGAATGTAATTTATATTGTAATTTATTTCAGTAACAAAAAACAGAATAATAAATACTTGCATATAATCACAATTTGAACTTTGAACATTATTGTACATATGGTTGTAATTATAATGGTATTACAGAAACAGAATCTTGTTTCAATAAAGTAAGATAAAGTTACATATGTAATCATTTGTTTTCCAATTGTTTTAAAGTATAAACTATAAATTTCATTTTTTTATAGTATATAAAAGAAATAAAAATGATTAAGATAAAACAATATATCTTTTATTATTAATAAATAGTGCAAATATTATTCATAAAAAATTATTATTAAAAATAAATTTCATTTAAACATTTTATGTGTACAATTCATTAAAACAACAAAGAAATTAGAATATTTCTAAAGAAAAAAGAAATATTTCTATATAAAAAAAATTTGCAAATATTTTGATTTCAACAAAAAATTATTATTTACCAATTGATCGGCGAGAAGCAAGACTGTTTTCAAAGAAAAAGTTCTTGAACAGTAATTAAATAGATCCTCCAATGATGGACCTAGTAGCTCCATTACCATTACATTGTAGTCACCTTCTGAACCACACCATTTTATAGTTGGTATTCCAACTGAAATATTACGATAAATATGTTTTGATAATATTATATATATATTATATTTAAATTGTATTAAAATTTATAAATAAAAAATTTATATATATCCAAATATTCATATAATATTGAATTTTTAATTTACAAGTAATATTATTGCATAAAAAATAGAATGATAAAATTGTATGGTAGATAGACATTCAGACATTTAATTTATATTTTCATTTTTTCATAATATTCATTTTTTATATTTATTGATAAATATGAATATATTAGAAAATATTAGAATTCAGATATTGCATGCTATCTTGTAAGATAAATTATATAACATAATAGATATTGATTTTATATTTAATTATTGAGGAAAAAAAACAAAATATAATTTAATTATTGAGGCCATTAATATAAAAATAGACCTTATTAGCAATTAAAAAAATTTAAATATTATATTATATTCTATAATATTATTTATATATATATTATATATATATATATTATTTTATTTTAATTGTTCTTATTCATTTATAATAAAAAGTTTTTTTGATCATATCAATATGAATTTTAAGACTTATATGTTGCATCGCGTTTTATTTTTAAAGGCCTATATACAAGCCTAATTTAGACATGAAATATTTTTTCTATGCCAACATACAACACAATCATTATTGTTGCAAAGAATTATAAATTATAAATATAATCTTTTAAATATAATCTCATTTAATCTTTTAAAAATTAATTAGTAATTTCATAAAATTCACTAACGAATTAATTTATGCAATAATACAAATATTAAGCAAGATTAACTTTTGATTTCGTCTATTTTGAAATATTTCGCATAATATATACAAAATAATAATCTTTTTAATCATTTTTATTTATTGGAAATATGACAATTAGATAAAAGTACGCTACGAAAGAATCAGTATTTAATATTTGTAAGAATTAGTGTTAACAATAGATAAGATTTGCAACGAAGATATTTATCTCTCTAAAGAAATCTTTATATAAAAATTTTTAGAACGAATAAAGATATATTTATATTTATTTCAA
The DNA here is from genome assembly GCF_000469605.1 of Apis dorsata. Classification (NCBI taxonomy): domain Eukaryota; kingdom Metazoa; phylum Arthropoda; class Insecta; order Hymenoptera; family Apidae; genus Apis; species Apis dorsata. The sequence goes on along the minus strand of NW_006263692.1, from coordinate 213,476 downwards.
AATGTTTAAATAATTTTGTGTCGATGACATATCCAAAACGACTAAAATCTATGGAATATTATTTATCAATGCTAGTCTACAAAAAATAAATTAATGCGTATAATATATACTTTATTAATGTATACTTCAATATAAGATTGAAAAATATAAAAAAACTCATACATTAGATATTGGAATTAATTAGAATTATTCAATTTATATTATAAATTTTAAATATGTAAACGTTAAAACGGTAAAGTTCCTTATTGTCACAAAGAACAGACAATGAAAAAGGAAGAAAGGAATAGCAAGGAGATGAAAGAGGGGTGGGGAGGAAAGAGAGAGAGAGAGAGAGAGAGAAAGAGAGAAAGAGAGAAGGTTCAGTGGCCAGACCAACCAGCTGTCCAACAAACACAAAATTCTGACAGTTCTCAGGTGACGGTATAAGTTTCAAAATACATGAGAATATGCAAAATCAAGGTGGAGCATAAATAGTAGATGAAAATTTACTTACCACCACCTTGCATCATCCTGTAGAACTTTGATTCTATGTGTAACTGTGGATGCCGCGTTTTTATACATTCTAGCTTGATGGCGACTTCCTCGCCGGTAGAGATATTGGTACCTAAGAAACGACAAAAAGGCCAAAGGCCCAGTCACGCAGTTAGAAAAAGAAAATATATATATGCACGGGGGAGTTGGCGCGTTCATGCATGTCGTAGGGCAAATATGTAACCGTCGTGTGGGTAGACGGGTGGATTATAGGAAGGTGGGGGAAATCTAAGTAAAAGGTAAATGTCGAAAATAAAAAAATTACCTAGATAAATGTCGCCAAAGGAGCCACTCCCGATTTTCCGTCCGAGCCGGTACTTATTTCCAACGCGTAGCTCCATTCTCCAGCCTCGCGGGGCTCACGAAGAAAAGTAGCACGGGGCAAAAGCGACTTTGGACAGCCGACTCGAGGAGCGCTTCGTGGCTCCGTTGGTGCGCTTTGAACGAGACTTGGCTGCGTGTTACAAACTGGACGTGGCCTCCATCTTTGGTCGCGCCACTGATCGCGAACCTACAGGCATTTCTTCTTTCCTCAAAGGAATACTGTTTCTTTTCGCTGCGATGGCGGTCGCGCTGATGGCGCTACTGTCGTCGTTATCGTTGTCGTGTTGTTGACGGCGCTGCGGTTGCTACTGTTGCTATTAGACAGAGATCACACAACTATCGAGTCGACTATCAAAAGACTCGCTTTTCACAGGAGGTGGTTGATTTACTTGTCTTTATATTTTTTAAATTTAGTATGTTCAAGAATACGTTTTGAGAAATACTACCGGATCTCACGAAGTGTGTCGATCCGGGTAGATTAACGCGTACCCACCAATGGGAACACGAACCGCGTAAGGGCATCTGCCCTTTCGCTGCGCGGATCTGCACCGGAGACCGAATGGCGCACAATAATGGCCGTCTAAGATTCACCAATCACGATTCACTTCTTCGACACCTTTATCGTGAACGCACCTTTTTTTTGGACTTTCAATTATAAGATTCAATTGTCCACTCGTACAACTTTATCATGGCACTCTATCACTTTCGCTCACTTTCCATAAATGCTTTACTCAATAAGTCCTATTCTACTGTTGCACACTACTATCTCTGAACCGTAACCACCACAACGACGAACACGATGAACATATGTAAGTACGCAAGCGCGACTGCTTTTCGACACGCCTGAAAACTTTGTGCGTCATCTGGTGAGCATTAATTGAATCATGATCGATAATATTTCCGGTTCGTTTTTCGATTACTCGATATTATATTATTTATACTATTTTCAAATTAATTTGAAAAATATTTATCAATAAATTACATGTATGTATAATTATAAAATATAATTTTTCAAAAAATAAAACAAAAAATTTTATTCACTTTTTATTTTTAAAATTATATAAATTTAAAAATTTCATGATACTTAAAAAATAAATTTGCATATATTTTAAAGATAGACATATCATATATTAATTTTATTATATGTATATAATTTATAAATATAAAGGAACAAACAGGAAATGTTTTAAGGGCAGTTTTAACAATTCATCGTATACAATGTGTAATATTTTATCAAGATAAAAAACAAATAATTTTACAATAGCAGAAATACTTACGTTTGTTTTTTCATACATTTTTCATTTAGCGCATTGACTTCACTTTGTTATAGTTTACAATTGTAATAAAATTAATAATACAGGTGCTCTGGTAGCACAATACATTGGATTGGACCTTGTACCGAAGAATTTATTTAATTTCGTTTATTATTTTAAATTTAATATAAATTAAGCAAATACGAATAATGTTGAAACAAAAGAGAAAAAAATATTAATAAAAATATGAAAGAAAATTTTCGATATATACAGATACATATACATTGATAAAATTGTACGCAAAAAAATTCTGTTATTCGCATTTAATAATCTTAGTTTTCACTTTCATTGAAAATTGAAAGTTTATTAATAGTTTTTTTTTTAATATTTTTTAAATATTACATAATAAGTGCAGTCGATGCTATTCATTTTATCGTTATTATAACATTAAGGTTTTCTATCTTCATATTGATTATATACATTATATTTATATGAATTATATATATATATATTATTAATTTACAGTATTCATATAACTTAATTTAAGAGTAGAATAATTTTCAGACCATATATACAAGTATATATGATAATGTACAATGCTATTTAATTTATTTTCAATATACTAATAATTCTTTTTTATAATTATTGACTTCAGAGACAAATTTTTGAGTAAAATTTAAAATGCAAAATTAAAGTAAGATATTTTTGATATTACAATTGATTTGACAAATTTGTAAATCACAATAATTATGCTATAAATCATAAGAGAATGAATTTCAAATAATGATAAGTCAATCGATTATATACTGCCATGATCATAGTATTTTATATTTTAATTTTGTAATTCCATCGGATTTGACAATCAATTTTATATTAAGCGAAACAAAATTTAATACTAGGCCTATAAAATTAGGCCTAAATTTAGGCTTTATTGTTAATAGAATTAGGCCTAATAATTATTTTATAATTTATTTATAAATAAATCTTTAAAAAAAATGCAAGAAAAATGTTTTGTATTGTGTCATCTGTAGATCAATTTATTAAAACATTATTTCATTAAATACAATTTCAAAATATTTTTTATTGATACATTTTTTTAAAAAAGAATCGTGAGAAATTTTTACGATTTGTTTCATGACGCACGAAACTAAATATAATTTAAAACTATAGCCTGTACAAAGAAATAAGATACATCACAAATTGTGAACATGGCAGCCATATTGTAACGCAACGAATATGTTGTGCTACGACATATTTCTAAATAATAATATTTAAAAAAAAAAAACGCAACTTAAATCATCTATATTATATGGATGAATAGTGATAAAAGATCAAGAAAAAAAAAAAACATGTTGCGAAAATGCCTAACAAAAAATAGAGAAGTAGCTATTTAAGTAAAATTACGTTAAAAAGACTTAGAGAGATTAAGCAACGGAAAAAATGCAACTATCAATGACTATGACGTAGTGAAACGAGAATCATGGAAATTATTGTTTATATTCATTAATTATTAAGTTTTTTTTTTGCTAAAAATGAACATTGATTCATTCTTTTAAGCAGCAACGAAAACTTCTTGAACTGATTTTATCTTATATAAAAAAAAATATATATATATTTTTTTAGCACTGCATTTATGTAATCTCATTAAATAAAAAACATGTTAAAATTATTTTTGATGTACGTACGTAGTGATGTTCTACAAATGTGATTGAAGATCTCTTCATAAAAAAATTCGAATCAAACACGGCTCCACAAATTCATTTTTTTAAATTTATCACGATGTTTATAAAAATAATTAAAAATATAAAAATTTTTAATTAAAATGTTTAATTAAAATAAAATTATTGTTTATCCGATATGTTTGAATATAATTATCTAAATGTATTCATATCCAAATCCAATTTCAAGAAATAAGAAGGATCAACAAGAAAATAAGGAGTCCACAATTAACGCAATAACAATTCAAATGATTGAAGATCTGTTACTAAAGTTCTGGCTAGCATTCTGCCTGCAGGAGCATCACCAACACCATAAAAAAATTTCGCACATTGCACAATACAATACAATAGTGGAAGCAAAGCTAGAAGAATTCTCGATACAATTTCTAAAAATAGAATTCCATTACTTTTCTTCAAAGGAAAATCAAAATATATTAATATTTCAATATTTTTTAAAGAGCACCTGAATGATTTCAATACAAATATTTTTAAAAACTATAACTATAAAAACTATTCTTTCTGTTGCTTAAAAATTAAGAATTTGGAACATATCCCTGGGTAATTCTACACTTTTAAATAGAATAAATCAATCATTTACGATATAGCTAGCCAGAATAACTCAAATATATCTGTTAAAATCTATCATACAACAATGTTGACTCCCCTTGATAATCCAAGAATAATACCATTTTCTGGTATCAATAAAAATTTAATTAGATCTTTACCTCATCTAAGATCTACAGGAGGAGAATTGTAAAAAATTAGATTTCATATAACATAGTATACAATCTATGTAAATGCATATAATATAACATAGATAATCACGAGGGTACGAGACCCAGGTACAGACGTTATAAAAATTAGCAGCATCGATCATACTGCTCTTAAGTCAATGCTGATTGTGAATAATGTTATTTCTATCCATACAAAAGTATTATATTATAGAATTATAATATATAAAAGGACGCATTATTTTTTTTTTCTTTTTTTTTTTGCAAAAGAATATTAGTGATTTTTTTGTCTTTTCTTAAAATATGAAAACCACTGAGAGCTAAAATCCGGATCTTCTGCGTACAAATTTTGCCAACATTTTCTTTTAACTTTTAAGAACATATTTCCGGATTTATTTTTTTTAGAAGAGATTTAAAATCATTTTCTTCTTCTCATTAATCACTATTGTTATTAATCGCATTCGCTTCATTTTTATTTTATATTTTCGCTCATTTTATAATTGTAAACGAAATCAAATAAATTTTCGTTAATTATAAATTCCGCGAAAAAATAATAAAATACCTTTGAATTTTTAATGTTTCTCAAAAATAAATTAATATACAGAAATTCTCTACAAAATTATAAATTAAATTTCATAAAATCTAAAATACATATTTATTTAATATTAGTTTGAGTCAAAATTATTAAAATCGCTCGCTTAAAATATTAATTTATTAAAATTAAAATCGAACTTTGTTGAATGATTGTGATGTATAAACAACTACATCTAATTGCACATTGAATAATAGTTTGAGAAATTAAAAACAAAAGAAAAGTTTTTTATTTTATTAATATTAAACTGAATAATCAATTATGCAAAATTTATACATAAAGAAATAGCGATAAAATACATTAAAGATAGATTAATTTATCATTGAAATAAAATAGAAAAAAATAATCTTTAAGCAAATAATATCCAAATTTTATAATGATCAATGTAATCTTCTTAGATATGTAAGAAAATTAACTTGCAATTAATCGTGATTATTAATTTTAAAAGAATTAAAAATAATAAATTAATATTATTATCTTTTAGAAAAATAAAATCTTTTAGAAAATTGAATGGAATATTAAAACTTCTAGAAAAAAAAAAAGGAATGTATACATATTAAATTTAAAAGAAATATGTTATCTTGATAAAATTTTTATTTCTTTCTAAAGATACCCTCCTATCATTTCGTCACACCCAAATTTTGTAAAAACATTATTTTTTAAAAGTTTTAAAAAAATAATATTATTAATTGTCGTCCTTTTTTTATATTATTAAAAGAGAGGTAGTTTTTATATGAATGAGTACAGAATTTCTGTATATTGCACGATTTTTAAGAAACACTAAAAATTCATAAATCTTTCATTTGGATCGCGGAGTATAGGCTTAGCATTGAAGTAAGATCCGATACTAATTAACACAATATTTTCATTGTCAGTGCCGTTTGATGACCTCGACGTTTGAAGGTAGAGTAATTGTAGCATGTGTTGTTGTAGTTTCAGTACCGCTGCGAATCTCTCTTTCTACTGTAGTGCCTGCGCAATAACAAATAACAAAAAAACAAAACAATAACGAAAGAATATAAATAATATTAGAAAAATAAAAAATAAAAATTAAAAAGCGACGAAAGACAAACACATGATATTAAGCGATCGATGGATTATGTAGTATATGAGATTATTAAGGGTATGATTATTTACAATTTTCAAATACTATTTGGGAAACCTAAAAAATATTAATTTAAAAAATATACATTTAAAAAGGAATACATTATGTGTTAAAAATTAAATATAAAGTATTATTGGTCACTGGATCAATTTATAATTCACTCTAATTAAATTAGCAATGATTTCACTCACTGTTCACTTGTTGAGTTTCATTTGTTTGACTTGTTTCGATCTCTCCATTAGCAGTAGTATTGTTGGTTGTTTGCGAAACAACGGTAGTAGTCTTTAAAACTAGCGATTGATTTTGAGTAGAGATTTCCGAAGTTCGTGAAGTCACCTCCATTTTAAGTCCTGCAAGACGATTGTGAAGTTCTTCGGAAGACGTTGCATTTCTGAAAAGTGAACTGTTACTGCCAAGCAAGTGGCAATACAAAATACATCAATTAGCACAGCGAAACAAACGTATATTTAAAGCCAGCTTGTTAAATTAAATCTATTTTTCTTTATTTATCTTTTTATTATATTTTATTATTTTTATCACCATGATAAAATTAATCGTAACAGATAAGCAAAAGAAGCATGTGAAATAAAACAATAAAAAGCTAGGCATAACATATGCAACACGTTCACTTACAGCAAATGATCCTTCACGCTATCGATCGTTATATCTCCAATAGAGCTTAAGTCTTGACGATCGTCTTCTGCGTTTACATCATTGGTACTTGCAGCTGGTTGCAAAGGTGATTCTTTCGGAGATTCTTCACCACCGGCTAAAATATATGTATTCAAGATTCGGATACTAAAGGATTAGGAGCTTGATGATGTTAATTAGCATAAGAAATAGAATTTAGCTGCTAGCTTATTTGATAAATCACAAGTAATTGTAGCAAAGCGACATTTAAATATTTACATAGGTTACAAGATATGCAAAGCAATTATGCATTTAATATTATTTAGCATGTTTAGATATTATCCTATGATAACGTTTAAGTTAATGATATCGCAACATATATTAAGTAGGATTTAAAAAACTTGACACAGTATACTCACTAGAACCCACTACACCATTCTCTGTAATCCTTTGCATTGTAACTGATTGACTTCCCTGGGTTGTTTCACCTTCCGTTTCAGGTGTACCTTCAATTATTCCTTCCTCTTGAGTATCTTCGTTATTAGTTTCAGGAAATGATCTAGCATTTGGTGGTAAATTTAACGCACAGTTTGCTTTTGTCACTTTATTAGCCGACAATGAAATTCGTTGCAGTTCCGAACTTGAATATAGATATAATGCTTCGCCAGCTTTTGTGAATGTTAACGAAGAAATTCCACTGAAAAAGAAAATCAATACAGACAATAATTTCAGAAAAAAAGATTTAAATCTTAAAGATTATCAATAAGACTTACTTAATGTCTTCTTTCTTAATAGCAGCAGCATTAAGCTGTCTTCTCAATTCTGGAATACTGAGCACTAAACAATCTCCAAGATTGGTCAAACATAACAAACAAGTTTCTTCATGTGTTCCCGCAGGTTCCATTGGGCATGTGAATTTTGCAAAACCTGTTTTTCTTACTCGTGAACCTTCATGTGCAGTAAGTTTGTATTTACAATATGGTTTCAAGGATGGAAGATTGAAGATTTTGAATTGTTCTTCGCTAGCAATTACAACTCTATGTGGTGATGCCATATCAGGACCAGGACTCACGCCTTTTTCGGCTTCGAATGGTTCTGGTAATGGTACACTAGATCCATCGAGAATTGTGATTGCAATTACAGGTGCTCTATGTTTTAATTGAATCTCTTTTCCTAATGTACAATTTACATCTTCTTCTGTTCTTCTAACGCCTGCAGGAATTGCTAATGTGAACACATAAACTGTACCGTTATTGGTACCTGCCCAAAGCGTAGGCGTTGTGTTTTGCACTAGAATGAAAAAATATTTATGAATTATATATTCAATGAAATAATTTTAATATAATTAAATATACTTACTGCTTATAATATAACTTCTAGCAAAATATAAACATCGAACCATTGATCCCAACGCATCATCTACAGGTCTTGCTTCTACTTGTCTTTCCACAGGTTTCAATTCTACTGGTGAAAGATCGCCACTTGGCGAAGAAGCAACACTAGGCCTTCCAAAATTAAAAATCATTCATTATTTAATGCATTTATAGATATATTTGAAGATAATTTATCTAATTTAAAAAAAAATATTCACGTTTCTTTCTTTTTTTCCGATGTCGTATTTCTGGTTGGACTATTAGCATTTGTTCGTCGTTGTGATCTTCCTTTCCTTAATCTTCTGAAAGATTCTCTCAATGATTTCTTGAATGATTTTCTTCTAGAAATTGGTGTATCACTGGCTCCAGAAAGATCTAAAATAGCATTATAAGATGGAAAATATTTAACTTTTCTTATAAACATATTAATTGATATAAGAAATATATAAATATATATTATATACATACCATTTGGATTAAGTGTACATTTTACATTAACAGCCTTTCCTCTTGTATAATCAAAAACAGCTAAACCATGAGCTGTGCCTGCTGCAAGTAATCCCCATTCACTGTGTATAGCCAATGCTGTAACCGCAGCTGGTGGATATAATTGAAGAAGACTTTGTGGTTGAAAACCAACTGCGAAAGATATACTGGTTGTTCTCGCTGGAAGATGATCATGACCTTTCCAAACAAATCCATCACGATCGTTCACAATATTCATCGTGATAGCTTTGATCTCTTTGTTCACAGGTTCAGATGATATGGTAGCTGTAATTATGTGACCAGCTGTACCAGCAACCACTAACGTCGATGACAGAGGACAAAGTAAAACTTTTTTCACTGCAAGTCTTGGATCATCAGAATATGGATCAAAGGTTCCAACTTTTCTAAATGGTGGCCACTCATCCTCATCATCCTCTGGTGGTTGTTCAAGAACATCTAGATGTTCACCGGTAAACAGAATGGATGTGTTATATTTATAAAGAGGTGTTAAAGCAACATCAGACGCATTCCAGAATCTCACGGTGCCATCTTCGTGACCGGTAAGCAACAATTCTCTGGTTTTTGGTTTATCATTTCCCGATTTTTGATTAAGAATAATTCCACCGTCTATAGGCCATGGTTTATCCGAATATAGATGTTCTGTTTGTGCTTTTCCAGCTGCAATTATATTATCCCACAATTCTTCAGGAACATTTGGGACATGTTGTGAACAAGTGACCTATAAATATTAAATATAATATTAAAAAAAAAAAAACAAATAGTATAGTAATTATACCCTATATATTATAAAATAATATAATATTTACCGCACTTGCATGGAGAGATACTAAATAAGGTAATGCCATCATTTTCCATTCAGAATTAGTCAAATCAATAGCCACTATCTCTTCTTCAGCCAATACTATAAGCGCTTCTGGACTAGCAGGAATATCTTTTCCATCCTCTTCCTTAGAAAATACAGTGAAGAAATCAATCACCTTTGATGTGAAATCAAAAACGACATGTTTTCCTTTAACCATAACAGTAATTGTATGACGATCGCCGTAACTCGCGCGTTGCATTCCACCCGAAAATAAGACCAGTTCTTTAAGCCTGTTTTTACAATGATTCATTATTTTGATATCATACAATGATGAAGCAATAAATAAAAAGATCGTGTGAACATTAAATGAAATATTTCTCTACTCACTCTGCGGTTGGATAGACGAGAATTTTAGTGATAGCTTTACACGGAAACGGTCCATACAATGTGGTCGACTCCAGCATGCTATCGCTACTATCGCTCCAAAATGCATAGGATCCATCGTTGTGGGAGGAAACAAAACGGGTCTCGGAGACCCAATGGACAGATTCCAGTTGTTGCGTGGAGACGAATGTCTGCGTACGCGAAAACAAACCCATCAGCTGCACGTACACGTTCGCCAAAACCACCAAAGACACAAACAACAATCAGAACGAGCGGTACCATGTCACAATACGTGCTTAACCCATCGGTACGTATTTATATTTTAAATTTAAATTTCTTACTCATGACCGCATAAAAGTTTATTTTTGATTTATAATAAACTCTCTTTTATGATTTCTCTATTTTTCAATTATTATTTCTTTAAATTTTAATACATGATATTTGACATATGTGAAACTAATATATAATGATATATACTGATATATTAAAAAGTATTGTATTGTATATATATGGTGTATATGTGTATATACGTATTTTATTTATAAAATATTGATAATATTGCGAAGAAATCTGCTTCGCTAAATGTATATTAATTATTTTGAGCATTTCAGTAAATATTATTGAATGATAAATTGTTTAAAATTAATCTTGCAATGGTTAATATTCTTCAAGCGCATTAAAATCTTTCAAATTGATATAACCTTCAAATCTTATTTTATCTGTATTACATAAAAAATTCTGAAAAAAATGAATATATATTTTGAAAAAATTATTTTTAGACTGTACTTTATTAAATACCAAAAAAAAAAAAAGAGAGAAGCAAGTTTTATATTTTTAATTATTTTGCAATAATGAAAATGAGTAACAAAAGATTCCAATACATCATTGCAGGATTAATGGAATATTATTTCATTTTACAAAGTGTATAGAATGAAATTTTTTAAATGCACTTTTATCCAACGATGGATTAAGCATTGCCCCGAAAATGTAATAAGCAAGTGTGTTCGGACTGTTTTGTAAGCGTGTCATTACACATGCCACATTATAACCTTGTACACATGGACATGTGACATAAAAAGATACAAGACAATAATACAAAGGCTCACCTGTTGGGCTCCAGGAGTCGCTTTGTTCCACAAAACCATTAAGCCACGATTGTAACCTATCAGAATATTGTCTGGATGACCTGGTTGTTCCGCTATCGCCTCGACTGCTCCTGGATTCTTCTTATAATCATCTGGGACGCTGTCATAACATCGATAGGTCACGAATACATGAATTTAACACTGTATACAACAAATATTTTATAACTGCAAATAAATATGGAGCTGAAGATTTATAGTTATGCAATATATAATATTCAATAATAAAATTTTTATTAACTTTTTAAAAAGTATTTGTGAAATTTCTTTGATTAAAATAAAACCAAATAAAATGTAATTAATATTTATGAATTTAATGATTGATATTTTTTTTTATCTATCAAATATGTAAAGAAATCAAAAATAAAATTTTGTTATTATATTAATATTGTTTATAGATATTTGATTTTGAATTAGATTACATTATTCGCATTGTCCTGAAGCTTATAATATTAAAAGTCCTTTCTTTTCAAGTAATAGAGATAATTTTTTTTTTGTAATTATAAAACATTTGCTGTATTTTAATAACTTTTTTTCATAATAAAATTTATACTGTGCTGTGAATAAAAAATATATAATTTTGTTCAGAATAAATATTAAATGTTCGTATTTTTTTTAAATTAATGTTGATAATGTCGATAAATAAATCTATTATTTCACAATATTTTCATCTTATAAAAATTATAAAGAAAATTTAGAGATATTAGTTTACTCGTTAATATCAATCAAAAAAAAACTTAAATTTGACTTTAAAATAGAATAATTAACACTCTTATAATTAAAAAAATAATTTTTCGTTGAATTTTTTATCGTCATTATTCAACAATGTATTAAAATCGGATATTCTGACTTACGACTTCAACGATGATGTTATGAATATTTTGAAATTGTTTTAAAAAACTTATTTTCATTGTTTTTAACAAAAAAAAAATTTTAAAAAACACGAATTATCCTTACTTTTGCATTACGACATCCTGGTAAATGATGTTGTCAGGCACCACAAATGTTTTCAGGTTTAAAAGATAAATGTTTCCGCCCTCGGTTCCCAGAAGTAAGTGTTCGCCGCTCGACTCAAGACACATCGCCGAGATTTTCTTCAATTTACCTTCCAACGAAAGCGATTTGGTTTCCACGACTGAACTCTCGTTAATCTCCCACAAATGAAGAGAGTTATCGTCACAGAGAGAAACGACGCGTCCCTGTTTCATTCATTGTAAATGTATCATTTATTGTATTACCATAAGTAGCGCTTTTTTATAATATTTTTCTATCATAAGTGAATTTAATATAATAATGCTTTCATAGATGGCAGTTCGCTATCTCCATACGATGAAGAAAATGACCACATTCAAAATGTCAACTGCATAATTCAAAACGTTCAGTTGACAATTCAAGATTTTTTTCTGTGTTTTATTTAAATGTAAAGTTTAGATTTTAAAATTTAATTAAAATAATTTTGGTATTTTTTATAAAAAATATATCTATCACATTCGTATGATTTTACTGATAAATATGAGACAAAATACAATTAAAATATTTCGCTTTTTTTTTCTTTGTTGTTTTTTGTCTGACGAAAGTATATATCCAAGAGAATACAAATTATAAAAAAATATTATAAATTAAGTTTTTTATAAATATAGAAACTGTAAAAAACAAATATCAAAAATCTTATGTAATCTTGTTTTATTTTTATTAACATCTATAAATATTATTTGGTACAAAGAAACAAATTTAAAAAGAAGGAAAAAGAATTTATTTCATTAATCATTTAAGATGAATGAATGAATGTCGTTTCATAAATTGTTCTTTTTATTTTTTATATATTTTTCTTTTTATATATTGATGTAATTTTATAAAATTTTATAAAATTTCATAATGATTTTAAATGATAATAGAGATAAAAAAAAACGACTATACATATAGTATTGTAATCAATTTTCATGATTTCATCGTTTCTCACGAAACAAATCCCGCGTCCTTTTTTTCATTTAGTCATAATTACATATATATAATAAATTTTCCACGCAATAAAGAAAACTTGAGGAAAAAACAAAGGTTAAGAAGGTTTAACTCGTGCTTCGTACTTTCACGTGAAGTCATGATTTTTAACGTATTTTTTACATCCCATTTTCAAATGTTATTAATGTGTACAATAATTAGATGTGTATATCATTTTCTCAAAAAATTTTAATCATATTCTTTCATTATATACATTTAGTTAAAATTAGATTCTACAATGCAACGACAAGGTTAGGTTTTAACATAGAATAAATTAGGTTAGGTTAGTTTTAAGAAATCATATATAAAAAAGTATTTAAATATTTAAGTTCAGATAAATTCTAGATTTCAATTTTATTTTTATTATACTAAACTGAAAATCATTCAAATAAATAAAATTTTTATATAATGATGAGATTTTCTAAAATTGTATTCTTTGTTTTTCTTTTTTTATTTACAATTAATCTAATTGCTTGAATGAAAAAAATAAAGAAATATATTATTTTAATGTTTTTTTCTAATTTAAATAATTATTGGAAGTTATAATTTTTTATTTCTTAATATGAGCTTCAATTTTAAATAATGAAAATGTAATATTTTGAGAATTATAAGATAATCGATATTGAATATTATTTTCAAATATCATTTCGCAATGTTCTCTCATCGATTATCGAATAAAATATATCTAGAAAGTAAAGAAAAATAAAAAAAGCTCGTGAAAAAAAAGGTGAGGTGATTATAATCGTACAGCTGCTATCTTATCGGTATTAGGATTCGTTTGAAAAATGATCGCGATAACGATAATTTCGTGACTCGTATCGAGCAACGTAAGCAAACTAGTGCTTGGTTCGATACAAAGATTGACATGCCACACCTACTTATATATGTAAATATATATTTATACATATACTTTATAGAAAGCGATATTTTGATTTTATTACTGTATTGAACGAATTTAATCCATTGAAGCCCAAAGTTGCATTAACATTTGTAACATTTCATCTATAATTTTTTTTTTGGCCAATATACAATATTGTATTTATCTTCAAAAAATAACAAAGAATCTGTTTAAAGATTTCAAGAATCTTTTTATTTTCTCAACATTTTTTATAATATCTTTAAAAGCAATTTAAAAGAAAAATAAGAATAATAGATATATAAAGATATAAAGATTCATTATTATTCATAATTTTTTTTTAATTATATATTAATTTTCCCTATTCTTCTCATATTTGTTGCATTGATAATTGATTCTTGAATTTGTTCAGTACTTGCTGTCAGATTTCTTAATCAATGACAGAATGATTGACTTATTATTTTTGATTATATTTACACTTTTAATTTATTATAATTTGTAATATTTTATACAGATAAATTGAGATAAGAATATATAATGTTCTGGTAAAATTAATAATTTATAATAATAAAATAAAAATAAAAATAGAAACAAAAATCTAAAATAATAATTGAAACTTTTTAAATTAAAAAAAACTATATGCTTATAATGCCTTTTTTAAAATAAATCATTTTTAATTAATTATTTTATATTATATTAAATACATTTTATATATTAATTACATTTATATTAAATAATAAGCCAAAATCAAAAAAAAAGGTTTGTGTTTTAGTTATTAAATTAAGTTAGTTTTATTTCGTTGGCGCAAACAATCTAGGGATATTATCATTAATTTTTAATTTAATCATCAATATTTAGAAAACAAAGTCTATGTAAGTCTAAATAAATGCAATTTCTTTATTTTTAATTTTTGTCTTATAAGTTTTTAAATATATTTTAAAAAAATTATAAAAAAAAAAAATATTTTGAAAATAATCATCATTGAGAAGAATTTTAAAAAAGTAAAAGTTAAATTTCTGATAAAATTCATTTAATTCACATTTGTTTTATGAATTTTTTTAAAAAAACTCTTCAATATATTATTTGCTCTGTAAACAAATAATGAAAATTAATTTTATATTTCTAAAGATAAAAATGAAATAAAAATTGATTGAAAAAAATAGTTATGTAAGATGTAAAGATTATTTCTATCATAATATTATATCTATATTTTTTATTTTTATATCTAATAAATCAATAGAAGTATAATAAAATTATTATTATATCTAATAAAATCATTAAAGAAATATAATAGAAAAATATAATCTTAATGAGTCAATTATTTAACTAAGTTTTAAAAATTAACACTAAAATCAAATTACCTATAATATAAATACATGCAAATGTAAAATTGAATTAGTGCATATTATAAAATAAAGTACATATGTTTCTATCTAAATAAAAATCATATTAATTTTGCAATAAAATCAATCTTTATATCAGTTTTCCATTTTTAGTAATTGCAAAAGTAAAAAATTAATTAATAATAAGAAATCTATATTTTCACTTCTTTCTCATAATATGAATTTAAACAAAAGAAAAATTAAAAAATATATATATATAAATTTATAATATAATTTTATAATATAGAAAAATATAGAAAAATATAAAACTTAAAATAGTCCACGAAACATAATAGATTTAGCAGCAATAGATTTTCTTGATTTATTAAACGATCGATGTCGAATCATTATTTTTTAAAATTTATTTTTAAAAAATTATTAATTTTCTTTTTAAAATTATATTTTAATATAATTTAATTTTTCTTAACATGAGATTTTCGTATAGAAAGTAATATGGGTCAGAAATGACCCAAGACCAGCCAATCATGGCACAATTAATCGATCTATTACGCGAGAGTTAAAAAAAAAAATAATAATTATTTTAACGCGTCTATTGGAAATTAAATAGATTCCATCATTGATTAAAATAAATAATGAATTTCACAATGAAATTTTCCTAACGTCAAGGTTTGTATTTAAAAGGAAGGAAACAGGAAAATAAAACCCTCCACGGTATATATGCTCTCGACCTTTATGGAGGGAATGACAATGGTGTTCGTGTTTTATTTATTCATATACATGCGTGCATAAGCGCGTTGCGCGTGTCGCACACAGTTATGCAACCCAGCAAAGACTGTATACAACGAACAGAGTGTCGCGTTACCGGTGTAACGCGTGTGACTTTTAAAAACAACCATAACTTCACACCTCCGACTGTCTCTTTTTGATTACAATGTACCTAAGTATGACGTACACAAAGATATTACTATCGCGCACTGGGCATTAAACCATTCCTTGAATACGATTCTCTTTTCCTTTTTTCTTTCGTGTTACCTTCATAAGATAAATACCGATTTGTTAGAATGAAAACATCGGGCAAAGTTTCACTAATCTTTTGATGATATAATGAAATTAAAAAGAATTCAAAACAAGCAACTTAGTTATAATTTCTTACACTTGATAATTTCCTTTTCGTTATGTATATTAAGAAAAAGTATATTTGGATATTATTGATATCTTATTGATGTAAGATTTTTATATAATAATTTTTGAAAACTTTTTCGAAGCAATATCGGTACGAAAAGAATAAGTATAATATATATACATTAAATGCTTCTTAATTATACTGAACGTTCGTGTCGAAGAAAGTAAAATGATATTCGAATGAATGTATCAGTAATTGTTCAACAAAAATTCTGATAGTAAAACCTAATTTATTTTGAAAGTACGGAAAATGTCTGGAATTTCCTATTAGTAATTTCTTCATAAAGTTTAGAAATTATTAGCGCAGTCATTAAGAAATTCGAACATGATACGTCAGCTTCGATTTCAAAGTAAATATAAGTTGCATATTTTTTATACAGTTTACGCGAATTGAAATTCTAATTATTTATTTATATTTTATTCAATATTTTTCCTATTCAATATTTGAGAATCATGATAATAAATTTGCATATTTATTTCCGTATATAATATATAAAATATATTAAAATCAATATTAAATAATAATATTTACAAAATACAATTTAATAAACTTAATAAAATGATATATAAAATAATATACTAGGATATATTTTATTAGTAACTTCGAGACCCAACAGTAAAATTCTCATAAATAGGATAACTTTTTTTTTCTAAGAATTGACTCGAGTATAGTTCGACAAAATAAGAAAATAGATATAACTAGAGAAAGTGAGATAGATCTAATATATCGAACAAAAACTACTTAAAGAAATTGTGTCATATGAAAAAGAATAATCAAGCAATAAAGAAAATTTCAATTTTCTATGATTTTGATATTTATTTATTATTTATTATATATTTATTATTGTATTATATATTTTATAAAGATAATACTTAAATTCACAACATAAATCGAACTAATTTTATTAATTAATTACTATTATCAACAATGATTATTAATAAAATTAATTCGATTTATGTCATGTTTGAATTTATTTTAATCGAATCTCATCAATTCAATTGATCTTATTTCCATAAAAATAAAAAATTTCATAAAAATTATAGAAAGCGAAGTTTTCTTTATTGATTATTTTTTTTTTTCTTACAATATTCCTTTAAAGTATATCTATCTTACTTGTTCTTATTATATCTAGTCTTTTTCTCGCTTAGTGAAAACCACTGAATAGGTGGTGATTTTAGTGAAATTTGAGCAAGCACTATATTGTATATAATATATATAATAATGGAATGACGCTTACCTCGTTGGGCAGAGCGACAATCTTCGTGACAGCATTCTCTCCACTTTCAATAGTGTGTTGTCCATAGAATTCCACACCTGGCCTACCGAATCTGTGATCTTCGGTCAAGGAAAATAGAAAAAAG
The DNA here is from genome assembly GCF_000469605.1 of Apis dorsata. Taxonomy (NCBI): domain Eukaryota; kingdom Metazoa; phylum Arthropoda; class Insecta; order Hymenoptera; family Apidae; genus Apis; species Apis dorsata. Next base: position 195,643 of record NW_006263692.1, on the reverse strand, counting down.
TAAATAGCTCTTATTGCAAATATATCAATCTTCGTTTCTATCCAGAGATGAACACTGCTTTTGTTTCAAAAATGGCCCGATTTAATATATCGACAGAAACCATTATACTCGATTCGAGTAATGTATACAGAGAATCTTCCGTATTCTCTTCAGATTCTCAATATCCTCAATCGTGCAATAATTGCGTGCAATTTGAATCGAATAATTTCTTAAATCATCGATTAGACACATTGATATATTATTAAAGGCAAATTCCAAATAAGAAAAAAAATTTTTTATAGAAAAATTTTCTAATAACTTATTAAATCGTTTATATCAATTGCCTGGCTAATATCAATTGCAAATAAAATTACCTTCGAGATAAAAACATTTATCATCCGTCTTACGAAATGATAATGATCATCTACCGATTACGTAGCCATTCAAACATAGTGTAATGAAACAAGCAGCATATTGAAAATCAAATCTTTTGGTTTATCATTTAAATTTTTCAAACTTTATTTGTTAGATTTGCAAAGGAATAGAAGAATTTCTTATGCTTTCAAGCGATTTTGCTTTGAGACACCTTTATATACAAAATATAGAAACATTGAAATATAATTACATAAATAGATAAATTTTTATTTGAGCAAATAACTCTATTATTTTTAATTGCCAAGTATATATTAAAAGTAAGATAATATAAAATTTGTTCATAAATTACTTGTGTCACTTGTTTTTAAATATAAATTTATTAATTTTTTAACTGTCATTTGAGTTTTCTATTTTTTAAATTTATTAATTTATTACATCATATAATTTTTCAAAGAATTATTTTTATATTTGTAAATATAAATATTAAAAGCAACTTAATTAAAATTAATTTATATAAATTATTTTTTGATTCCATAATTATTGAAAAAATCTGATTTTAAATATTTATGTAAGTATTAAGTATTATGTTATCCTTCTTGTAACAATTCCTTTTTTCCCATCTATTTGGAAATCATAATTTTGTAAATATTTGAGAAAGTCAAAATATTTATAGCATTATGATAAACTATATTTTTGTTTAATTTATCTGATGATCTATTTATTGATTATATATATATATTATATACATTTCAATAATATTAATATAACAATACTAAATTATTTTTTTATGTTTTTTAATAATGTTATACGTTATTTTTATTATTATAAATAAGATACACTAATATAAATTTAAATAAATTCATATTAAAATCATTAAAACATATTATAACGTATTATTTATAATACAAACTCAATTAGTATCAATATCATATTACAATCAATATATATTTATTTTAATCCTGAAATGTATTTTTAAATATTCGATGTTTTATAAACAGAAATTTATATAATAAAATTTCCAATAAAAGTTCTACTTTTTTTAATATTGTGAAACGAACTATTCTGATTACGGTCCTACTGAATCAATAATCGACCTGACACAAAACTGGGTAACGATGTTACAAAAATATGTCTTCGACGCGTTAGTTAATTTCTAAGTGTTTCTTCGATAATGAATCTTAAAGATCTCAAAATTGTTTTGCATAACTTTGAATTGGACATGTTTCTGGAATGATTTAAAATTCTTGCGGTCAACTACACATTAAAAGGAACAGTAGTTACAGAGTTGCGTGTTGTTACAAGGACGAAGCTCGAACAAAAGAAGAGGACAAAGATTTGTGATTCCTGGAAAATGACACGATAGCATCTCTGTTCAATTGATTAAACTTTCAAATATATTATACCATCGATTTTCTTTTCAATAAAAAACATGATGACATTTTGAATAAATTAAATTAAATATAAATTAAATGTATCTTTATGATATATTTAATGCTAACTTCAACGAACAATGAACACAGAATGAAAAATAGAGATAAAGTATATCATCTTGTTTATAAAATCTATGTCAACGATGGATATATTTCAAGCAAAAAGTGGAAATGAAATAATATTTGAAAATGTATATCTATGGAAAATATAAAAATTAAGAATATTAAAAATTAAAATATAAAATTATTCATTGAAATAAAAATCGTTATTATAAAAAATATAATATAAAATATATATATGCAATATATAATTCTTCACGAACAAAAATCTAATAAGTGGTCACGAATTGCTTTCATTCGTGATCAATGTCGTTTACGAACAGTTATGATCAAATATGGACGTGATATAATATGAAATTTCATATTTTGAATTGCATTCAACTTTCGAGTTCTACCGCAATATACTTATAATCTATAATCATCCTATTATTTCTAATTTTGATTGGTATCTATCTTCAATCTATATTTCTCCACAAATTATATACTTGCACGTAATATTTTAACGCTTTCGAACTCTAATCTTTCCATTATAAGAATGAAAAAAAAAATATAAGCGAACCTAGTCGAGATTTGATCCTAAAATTTAAGTTATATAATTTACCAATTAATAATAATATATTTATAAGTTATAAATTATATATAATAATAGTATAAGTTATAAATCATTTTGTTTTTTACAATCTTTATCATTAATGTTAAGTAGAATAATAAAATAAATATAAATATAAAAGTATATGTATTGTATATTATAAAACTAAATTTTTTTATTATAATATTGTTTTGTAAAAAAATTAGTTCGATTGCCTACTGGAATTCTATGCTTACCATTTTATTTTATTCAGTTTAAACATTACCTAACCTAACCTAAAATTCATCTTTAAATATTCAAAAATTTGCATTTCGAAAAATCAAATCACAAATATTATAGAATCGTAAATCCACGTTTCCTGCAAGCATTCAATATCTCAAACGAGGAAAAATATAAAAGAATCTACTTGAAGCTCATAAAGATTCAATTCCGGGATGTGAATTTAAGATTTTATACGATTTCCATGTACCAAAGCGCCCTCTTAATGCTACATTGTTTATACCAATCTTTTCTTGAGAATAAAATCATAGTCTCAAACTTTCAATCTCAAAGATTTTGTTGTTTTCTTTAATATATAATAATTATTCAAATTCTGAAAAAATATAAGTTGAATATTCTATTTTTTTTAATTAAAATATTCTAAATAAAATATTCTAATCTAATATTTTTTTATGTTTTAAGAGATATTGAAATATTTAAAGTTCTATTCATTCATTAATTTGTACTGGAATCATTTCATGACTGTAACTGATGTACTGTGTGTGAAAAAATATAAGTTGAATATTCTATTTTTTTTAATTAAAATATTCTAAATAAAATAATTCTAATCTAATATTTTTTTATGTTTTAAGAGATATTGAAATATTTAAAGTTCTATTCATTCATTAATTTGTACTGGAATCATTTCATGACTGTNAACTGATGTACTGTGTGTGAAAAAATATAAGTTGAATATTCTATTTTTTTTAATTAAAATATTCTAAATAAAATAATTCTAATCTAATATTTTTTTATGTTTTAAGAGATATTGAAATATTTAAAGTTCTATTCATTCATTAATTTGTACTGGAATCATTTCATGACTGTAACTGATGTACTGTGTGTGAAAAAATATAAGTTGAATATTCTATTTTTTTTAATTAAAATATTCTAAATAAAATAATTCTAATCTAATATTTTTTTATGTTTTAAGAGATATTGAAATATTTAAAGTTCTATTCATTCATTAATTTTGAGAAATTTTTATATATTTATAAAAATCTGGAATTAGATATAATTTAATTCCTTTTTTTTAAAAAGGAAAAAAAACATTCCTCTTTATATATATTCCATAAATCAGAATTAGAACATTACTTTACATTTCTAATCATGACTTCTTAACACTTCGATACTTTCACATGCAGTATCCTCTCACGAAAAATAATAAGTTCTAACTCTTAATAATAAGTTCGATTTCGTCACTTAACAAGTATACTCTTTAGAATTCAACGAACATAATTTTCTCGCGAAAACTAGATGACACTGGAAGATAATGTATTTTCCCTCGTTCTATGTACAGGTTAAAAAAAAAAAAAAAAAAAAAAAAAAAAGAAAGTCACGAAAGTATATTTTCTGAATGAAAAATGCGATTATATAAAAGTTGAGGCGTGAATCGAGGAATAGCTTTATCGAGATTGCAAAATATCGAGTATCCCATATCTAAAATTAGTAACTACAATGGAGAGAAAAAGTATCAGAAGAAACCAGCTTCAATCACGTGCCCGTTTCCCTATGGTCAATGGCTGTCGAAGCCTTTCGATCATTTATTGATGGATACGAACGTCATCGCGCATCGACTATACCTTGACCGAATTATTAATTATTAATCGAGAAAAAAGGATTAAAAGAGAAGAGAAAATAAAGAAAAAAGAAAGGCAAGATAGTAGAAAGCAACAGAATGAACGAGAGTAAAAAGGATACACCTTAATGGCGCCGGATGCCGTGCCAATGATCATCAACCGCAAACTCGGATCCCATGCGAGGGCTGTGGGTTTATTTGGGAATCCATGTTGCACCGTCTGCAAAGAACAGGAAATGATTGTTATTAGTCAGAGTAATTACAACTGTTAACGGAATCAGTGGTAATAAAAAATCAATGTATAATTATTAACCTATACTTGAGTATTCTGAATAGGTTAGAATTGCTTTTAACCAATATTTCGATGTATAATCCTTTCGCTATGCTATGTACTATCGAAATAAAGGAAGTAAATATAAAATTCAAAGCAATTTTTTATTCATAAAAGAAGTAATTAAATAAATATTTTTAAATAATTAATTATAGTAAAATAAGTGATTGTAAATAAATTTTCAAATCGTTTTTAATTTAGTTTTTTAATGTGATGTTTTTATAGTAATTAACTACAATTAAATTATTCAAAATCGTTTCTTTTTCATATAAAATCTTTTTTATAAAATCATAATTTTTTACTTATACCATTGTCACAACAAATGTCCATGTAAATAGAAATATAATTGATTTTACTTTATAGCTTTATGTATGTATTTTAGTATTATGATTATTTAATATTCTTTCGTAGCGAAATGGTTAATAATATTTTTTTTGTGTTTAAATCATTTAGATATATAATGTTTTTTATTTATTAACCAGTTATTCAACATTTCTTATTCGATAAGAGATAGTGAATGAGTAACATTTCATACAATTTATACTGTTCATTATCTTAATTATCCTAGTATCTAATGAATAATTCTCGCATTTATGTGTTGAAACGATTTTAAATGGAACAAGAACAGATGCTGTCATCAATTTATGAAATTAAATCTGCAATCTCTTCACCTTAACCCTCGGATTGCGAAATTATCATGTGCACGGCGAGTCACTTTTGACCCAAAATATACATAATTTCTCTTATTTCGAACATAAAATAAATTTTTTAATGAGAATGTTATTTATTTACCTTTCTATAAAATAAAAAAATATTGAATAATAAACAATGTTAAATTTAATTAATTCTTATAAATTTACAAAGATATTGTATTTTTATTTATATAAATGAATTCTATATTTTATTATTATTTGTAAAACCAAATATATTTTGAAAGTTAGAAACAAATATCCATATGAATATACATAAAATATCTTCAAGCTTTTCTGAAAGCTTCTTATTTAATGTGTTAAATGACATCATAATACTCGATTCATAAATTGCTTTGGTCATTTCGTCTGACCATTCTTTATAATAATTGTATATTGTCTGCCTTAATCAGCGAACTATTTATACGAGAAAGTCGCTAAAAATAGTCGCTATCTGCGCTGTTGTATATATGCGTGCTCGAAGGCAAAAGTTTGATCCTCGATAAATATCAATTTATTCATAAAATTCATAAGCAGAATATATTAAAATCGTATTACCTGTAAATAGAATATAAAATTAAAGTTGAAAATAATCCCAAGTTCAAATGACTATCTATCGTATAAGAAATTCTTCTAAGATGAAAACATTAAATGAATGATTAACTCAATATTCAATTTCCATTTTATCTCACGATTAATTAGTTATCAATTTCTCAAGGATTAGATTTTAACGAGAATTAATAATCTTCTATCTATTTTACTCGACTTCCATCTACTTGTCTTTAACCACTTTTATTATATAGTATAAAGTCGATATAACCACATGTTGAATTCACAAATACAGTGTTTATCCATTATGTGCTCGGATATTTCTCGCGTATATACATTAGGAAGTCATCCCCACCACTGGAAAGAGAGAACCCATTCTTGGATCCAATGAAGTGAATAATTTCACACTGAATCAACACGTATATTTTAATATTTCTACAAAAGAAGATAAAAATTTAAATTGATAAAATTTAAATAAATAAATAAAAATATTAAAATAATTACTTGCTTAAATATTTTTTCTTTTTTTTTTTTCAACAATAACTATTGATATTAAAATTACATTATATTATTATTTTCCAGATATACATATCAATCAGAATAATGGATTCATATATACAATAAACAAAAATATTATTTTTTTTACAAATCTATATAATCAATAAACAAAATAAATTTTTTTACAAATGAAATAAATATAAAGTAAATATCACTTTTATATCATACAAAGAAACAGATAATTATTTGTTATTAATAATATGTATTCGTGTAGCAAGTCATCAGGATTATACCTTGATGATGTGTAACAAAAATGATGATAACAGAGAAGGCAGAAATATAAGAGAAGTGAAATAGTATACAGGACGTCTCGGTTGAAGGAGGTCACCTACATTCTCTTTGTTTTTAATAAAAGAAATTTTTAAAGTACAATTTAAATGATTTAAAAAAAAAAATACCGTGAAAAAATTTTTCTTTTTTTTTTCATATGTATAAAATTATGAGCATCTTAAAAACTAAACAAATAATAAAATTGCAAATGATAATATGAATTTATCATACAATGTTAAAATGTTTATATGTATATATATATTTTTTCTGTTTGTATTTTCTAATTTACTGTTTTATAAAATTGATATTTTATGAAAATATGTAAAATATGTATTTGTATGTTGTAAAAATTTTATTTTTTACAAAATATAAAAAAAATAGGTTTTTTTTAATATTTATTTTAAAAATTTCATTATTAAAGTCGTTATTATACTTAAATGATTTTACAAAATATTTTTATATTCTATATTAATAATATTTAAAAAATTTTTGTCTTTGTTAAATTATAAATCACGAAACAAATGACGAAATATTTTATCATATTAGTAAATAAAAATTTATATTCTAATAATTACTAAACTTAATTATATTTTTAAAATAAATAATTCTAGCTCATGAAAAGAATATGAATATATTAATAACAATATTTCTTTCAAAGAAAAAATAAAAATAATTTTTTATTTAAAAAAAGAAAAAGATAGATGCATGTACATGAAAAGATGTACCGTTGTGCACAAAATGATTTCCTGACTGCAACTAACTATTGCGTTCGTCGTACGTTAAACTTAATAGTGTTGAGAATAAAATATTTGAGAAATATAATTATTACATTTAAAATAAAAGATATACTAGCTAATATTAATCAAATCTGCACATTGGTGCTATAAATCCTAAAAAAAATTTACTTTTACGTTTAAATTTCTTTTAAAATAAAATTTAACTTGTTAAATTTATTTTGCATCATAAAAAACAAGATATTTAAACATTTGATATAAGAAAAAATTTATTACTATAATATTTATCATATTACTAATAAAAGAAAAAAAAATAATTTATTATAAATAATTATAGAAATAATAATTGTAATAACAAAAAAAAGTCAACTATCTTTTGAGCGATACGAAAAATTCATCTGTAACGCTTAATACAAGTTCATCCGTTCGAATAGTTAAAATGAAAAATAAAAAAAAAAATGTGAACTGTAACGTGGCAATTAAATAGAATATGAGCAAACTTAATTAAGAGAAACAACGATACTTGGGTTAACGATCGTCCTTTTCCGCGACTCGTTTTCAATGTAATTAACGCTAATTATTCATGACAATCATTTCCGACTTTCTCGATATAACTTCTACAATGGCATCAATTCCACAGGCACCAATTTTTGACCGAGAAACGCACCGATTACTCATCGATGAGTCAGATTTCGTAAATTCCCGTTAATCGAGCGGTTTTATCGATTGATGATACAGAAGTACTTATCCCCTTACTTCGTAAACTGAATCATAAAGAATCTTTTTTTACGTTCAGCAATTAAAACATTTTTGTATTACACTTTGTAACAATGTATATCCTACTACATAGGATGGAAATATTAGAAATTAATCTCTTAAACGTCTTTGTTATTCTCGATAAGATTTTCTTATCGAACGAGGTTCGAATAATTTGTTTATATTTCCGAAGGACGAAAGATGAAAATTATGTTCTTCCTTATCAATACATTCTTCTCTACTAAGAATACAACTAATGATTAATATATCAAAGAGAGATTAACATAATAGCGAAACCTTGAAAAAATGATTCTCTAATGCTTCTATTTCGTAACTAATGTAATTGAGATATCTTTATCTTTCATCAAAATAACGTTTGGGATATGTATTATAACGAAAAATACATTTGTTAAATTGGATATAAAATAAATTTACTACGTCAAAATATTGAAATGTTCGAAAATAACTGATAATAGATTGCTAAAAATTTTAAAAATGCCGAGATATTTTTTTATCTAAACATTCTTGATAAATTCTCAAAATTTTGATTACTCTTATATCATTTGATGCGTGTTTTTACAATATGATTAGAGAAACAGCTGTGTACGCCAAGGAAAAAGTGAGACCTTGACTCATTGTCAAGTAATTTCCATGAAAAAAGATGTCATACTTTTCTTTTTTAAGAGACGATATACCGAAAGAATTAATGTAAAAGAAACAACGATACGAAAGCATAAGCCGATACAGAATAACAAAGGATTCTCTGGTAATCTTTAATCTGGCTTAAACTCAATTTTAATCTAATCTCTATAGAATTAAATTTATTCACTATCCCTAAAAATTAATTTTATATAAAAAATAAATTCTTTATTTTTCAATAATTTGCATTTTTCAATTTTTTGCAAGTACATTTTTTGTTACTAGCACATATTGCATATATTGCATTAGTATAATTGCATTTTTGCATTATTAATGTTTTTAATGTTGGAAATTATAATTTATATATATATATACATACAATTATTTAAAAATTATATTGTAACTATATTTTAATTTTCTATTAATTTTATTATTAATTCATGTTATAAGATATTAATAATAATTTTATTTATAGCAATAGATTTTTTACGAAAGAATTTTTTGAAATTAAAGAATTATAACCTAACATTCTGTTTACTTTCTTAAATCTACGAAATATGGTATGTCTGAATCTGGTACGTTAAAATTCATTAAGATTTTGATGTTTTCATAAATTTCACACATATAATATATATTATTGTCAAATTTATGGAAACAAATTTTCACGAGACACGTACATTCACGTGCATTCATGAAATCGTAAACATTCGTTCGATCCTCATCACGCATCTATTGCTCAGGTTACTCATTCCGACGTACACACACGTCTACGTGTACTACTTCAATATCTTATACATTTACGTTTTATTTAATTATATATGTTAAAACTATTTTAATTTTTATACAATTCAAAAATAATAATAGAATAATATTAAATAATAATGAATTGAATTAAATGAATTGAATGAATAAAATGTTTACATACTTAGAATAAAACATTTAATATTTTTTATACTAAATAATAATATAATTAATATAAATGTAATTAATATAATATAAAATATTTTCTTAATTTGAATTAAGGAATTTGAATTAATAATTTCTATATTGATTAAAATTTTAAAAGAATTAATTAATTTAATAAATTTGTGAGAATATGAAGAAATATATTTTCAATTAAAAAATATAAAAAGTTTATTTTTCAAATTAATTTATTTTTTCTAAATTTATTTGCTTATTTTCCATGATAATAATAGAAAAAATAATATTTGAAATAATTGATTCAAATTTAAGATTATTTGTGATACAAAAATATTATTTTAATAAGTTTATTTATTAATTTAATTTTTAGTTAAATTTTAAAATAAATATTCAAATATTATTCTATTTTAATAAAATTACTATACGGTAATAACAATTTAACAATTTTTGAATATATCCAATTCTATGGATAAATATATTTAAAATATAAAGTTAATTTTAATAATTTTAATAAGTCTAATCTCGACTGAAATTATCTTAATTATCTATTAAAGAATATTCTTATAATCACACATAGAAAAAAAAAAAGTCAATTTCTAAAATACTGATTTTATCAATTTGTATGAAATTATAAAGTTAATCAATAATAAAACTATAAAAGATTTATTATTTTCATAAATTTTTAAATTTTGTAATATTATCTACATAATATATAACTGCAAAACTTTTACAGTTCATTTTGATAAGAAAAATATTCAATCAAGTACAATGCTCTAATTTTATTCCTAAAAATATTAAAGTTATTATTGGATCGATAATTCGATGTGACATTTCTTTAATATGAACACTTGTTTCATGTTGGTATTATAAGTACATAATTTTCTAGAATATTCAATATATATTCCAAAATTTATTATTTGCTTTATACTTATAAAGAATAAACATTCTAAAAAATTAATTATTAATATTTTAATATAATATTATAATCACATCTTAGCAAATAAAAATATTTTTATATTTTCTATAACTAAAATTACTAAATATAAAATAATAATTGAATGAAATAATATATGTAATCATTTATGTAATCATCATTTTGTCTTATTAATTTACATTAAAATCTTTAAAATAATCCGCATGTTGCAAGTCCATAACTCAACCAGCTTAGTCTAACGGTATTCATGCTTATATATTAAAACTGAACATGAAAAGGGTTAGCATCTTATCACACGTTTGTTTGCACAGAAAACCGATAATATCTTCCCTCGTATCTTTTTCTTTCTAGAAAAAATATATAAAATTATCGATATATATAAAAAAATCGATTTTAAAGATCAAACAATATGTCCGAAATAATTTGGAAAGAAATTATTAAAATATAATCATTCTTTTTTATTTTAACAGTTTTTTTTTACTTTTAAAATATTATAACATTTAAAACATTATATATTATATTATATTATAACATCTAAAAAAAGATTTTTTTTGTCTTTTTTTAAAATATTTATTATAATTTCTAAAGATTTCAAGGTTATCCTTTTTTTTTTGTAAATTGTTATTCCACACCTTTTTCCGATATAAAATAGGAACGTTTAACAATGATGTAATCTAAATCAACTATTATTTCGTATTTCGATCATTCCAATTTGTATATTGAAGACATTAAGTTTGCGTAAATGTGACCGCTTTAATTAAAGCAACAAGCACCCTCCATGCTGAGGGCTTTCTACTTTTTTCAACTCGTACATCTTACCGCGCAAAGTGTGCTACTTTTGTCTGTAATTGCTTAACCTATAGATTAACCTACATTTCCTATTTTATTTTCTGACCGAACGAAAGTAACATTATACATATCAAATGAAATAGTCTTATTGTGAATTTGTATACTTCCCGTGTTACGAAAAACAATAGAATGAAAGAAACGTGGGATAATAATATACAATTTCAATTGTAACAGTTTAAGGGATTCACGAGTAGTATCAAAGAAAAATCGTCCTTCATCACGGATCGATCAGAACCGGCACGACCTGATTGCACTTACGTCTATTTTCGCAATCCGTATCGTCAAACTTCGAATCCAGCAGGCAGAGAATTAAACCGCGATAAGGTTTCGCGACAGTGCACCCGATGGCTGGCGACGATGACAGCCAACCGAGACAGAACCGCTAAAGAAACGCACCACACACACCATACACGACCACAATAATCCTGACTCTCTTGCACCGTGTCTCGGCCACTGGTCGTCTTCTAGACTTTCGGTATCGATTACGTTCGGGTATCGACCTGTTGATTCCGCACTGTTCATTCTTAAAATACGCTGTATCATGTTCTTGGATGAAGGCAATTTTAGAATCTTAATATTCCATCGTATGAAAGCAGCTTAAAAAGTAGTCTGGATAGCGTTGTGTTGATTAAATATATTTCGCTTCTTTCAAATTAATAGAAAATGACGATTTTATTTAAACAAGATCGACTCGAAAACGAAAAAAACAAAAAATTTTTTTAAATATTCGTTTAATATTATAAAAAGTATTTATTATATTTGTTATTCATAAATGTCAGTAACCTATGAAAATGGCAAATCTTAGAATTTTATATGTTATGTGTAATTTGATAACCAGTAATTAAAGTCGAATTCATTCATATTCTTTTATCGAAAATAAATTTGGAACAAGTTTTTTTTTATCTATTATATATGAATTATATCATGGTATATTTATGAATCTCCTTGAGTCGCGATATTCACTATCTTTTTACGTTTTTTTCTTTTTCTTTTTTTTTAAAGACAAGATTTATCTGTAAAACGATCGGGAAGCTTACGCGTAAAAAGAGCTTGTATTCTGTAAAACGTATCGTGTGTCAACATCGTGATATCACGAAACACGAGATTACTATCTGACATGGTAACAGAATAAACTTTCAATTGCAAGCTTGTTGACTTATAAACAATGAACGTGTAAATAAAACAGAAAGAAATGAAGGATCGCTTTGGTTTAAAAACCGATAGCTGTCTGATAAGGTTAACCTTCTGACGTTTATCAAATTCAATGATTTGATTAGTATTTTTTCAATTAAAATATTAAAAATTTATATATATATGAGAAAAATGATTTATAATGTTCTTTCAAAAATCTGAAATAATCGAATGAAAGAACCAGATTTAACCTCAAGAGCTATACTTTAAATATAAAAATGAAAAAATGAATTTATCTCAATGTATAAATACTCTCACTTTCCTCTGAATAAAAAAATACAAAATAGCTTCTATGCAATGCATCGAAATTATTCGCTTTTCATTGAAAACTCCAGCACATGGATATTTAAATATGTATAACATGGATATTTATCCATGGTAATATTGTTTTGTCATAAAAGCGAAGCTAATCTATTTCATTCAATCTCGACGTCTAGAAAAATACAATAGTAACCGCTTAACTATAACAATTTTTACCCGCTTAATTGCAAATCCATATCCCCACCAGTTCTTAGAACTGGCTTCACGTTCATATCGGCGATGAGGTATTCGGCTACATAGAGTAGTGCTCGTTTAGCTGCAACAGCTTCTGGATCTTTTTTATGAAGAATTGCATATACTAAATAATTTATTGTTGTATTCCATTCTAACTTCCACATTATTGAGATTTGAGTAAGCTGGAAAAAGAAATTTCTACACTACATTTCTCCAAATAATTGGAACTATAAAGTCTGGAGCTGTTGCAGCTAAGCGAACACTATTGTAATGTTTTATAGAAGCAGGCGAGTAGAAGAAAGTGTCGGCACATTTCGCCGGCCGGATATAGATGAAACTTTTAATCAAGACTTACCTTTCGAAAGGCAAAAAGATCCTTTTGTAGTTTCTGTCGCTCGGCCGTAGGTTGTTGGCCCTTCCCTCTGATAAACTTCAACATCTCTGTCGGCGTTGTCTCTTCCTCGAGCGGTGCGACATGTCTTTTGCCGTCGCGTCGGCTTTCCACCAATCATATGTTTCGGTTACATTCGACCATGCTCGGCCAAAATCGTCTACGTTCGGCTGGAGTTGGAACGAAAGCCTAGTCGGGCGCGCCCGTACGAACAATGACCTCGATCAGGCTTACCAAACCTCGCAATAGAATACCCACTTTCACTTTATTCAATCATTGACCGTTACGTTCGTGAAAATATTTTATAACAATATTTTATTTTTTAAAACTTTTATAATAATTCATTATTCAAAAAAGATAAGTTATTAATTTATATTTTTTATATAAATTATTACGATGTAAATCAATTAATCAAAATTAAATTTTAAAGTCGATTACATTTTAAGAAAAAAGTAAAATAACATTTTGATATATTGCGAATGACATAATAAGTCAAATTTTTTAATATATATATAATATTAAAAATTAAACATAGTACTATTATGTATAAAATTTTATCAGAGATATATTTGAATTCTTATTCTAAACATGTATCCGGAAGTCACGTGTTTGATTTCCTCGATACTATATTTGTTTTCATTTTCACATTCATATTTAAAGCAATATTTGCAATTATAATTCGTTCCATATTAAACTTATATTTTTATTGAAATTATCTCGCTCATAATTCAGTAAAGATATTTTATTTATAGTAAAAAATTAATATTTCTTATTCTTTTTCATATATAATATAATATAATTTCATATAAGTTTTTTCTATTTTTATACATGTAAATTTATACATATAAATACGTAATATTAAATTTACAATAATTTGTTTAACAATAATTTATCTTACAAAAGGCATATGTAAAGAGTATAAAATTGCAACATATAAATTTTCAAACTATAAAATTTATAAATTAATCTTAAAATAATTTCAAGTTTTTGTTCAAAGTTTATCATAAAATATCATTATTTTTACGTATATATGTTATTTAATTTTATATTATTTATATTATATATATTATTATATTATTTTATGTTATTAAATTTTATATTATTTTTCTATAATATTTTATAATATTGTTATACAATAAAAATAAATGTCTTATAACAATATAAAAATTTCTTAATTAGCAATTATATATTAATATGTAAATATGAAGCTACAAAAATTCTTAGAATTTTATTTATATTTTCTGTTGTTTTTAAATCAATATTATTACGATTATCACTTGATTTATGCCAAACAATTGGAAAAGGATATGGTATCAAATGAAGAATAGGAGTATCTGAAACAAATATTTTATAAGAAAAAAATACAATATACAATATATATATACAGAAATTAATACTTACCACGATGTAAAAAAGGAATATGATCATCCTCAATATAGGCTTCTACAGAATATGGTTGAAAGTATGTTTGTGTAGGCTGTCCATAAGAGTATGATTCAAACTTTCTTAAAGAAGCTAATTTAGTTTCAGCGTTTATTAATATGGAATACCATTTTTCTGTATTGCTAAAGTAATTATAAAATGTTGGATCTGGTGCACCTATTAAATCTAACAAAACTAGTAAATCCTATAAAAAAAAATGAAAATAAATATTTATAAAAATTTTTACATGTTTACTAATACTTACTAATTTATCTAATTCAGAAATATTTTCTCCATCTTTAAAAATAGTATAATTATTGTGCCAAATTTTAGCTAAATGCTTTGCACCATAAATAGAATCTTTTGGACCCCATTCTTTAAAAGCTTCTTCACCATCAAAAAATATAAACATTAAACTGATATCATTCTGAAAACAAAAAAGAATGATTATAAAAATTTAAATAAAAATTATATTATTAATAAAATTTTACTTACATTTTTTATAGACTCTAAATAATTCTTCATAACTTTAGCTAAATTAATCATTTGAGCACATGGTACTGCACTATCTGTAGCACCAATAAAATTCTGTTCTTTAGTATACTTTGAGTCATAATGACAAGCCAATGCCAAATACCTTTTTGCGTTGGGATTTAACTTTGCAATTACATTTTTGAATTCTAAAGACCCAAAAATTGGAGTATCATCTTTAAAACTATCAATTTCCACAGTCCAATTAAGATCTTCCAATGACTTCTTGATATACTTTATAGAAAAACAAAGTTTATCTTATCAATAAATAGTTTTTTTTTAGAATTACATCATAGTTATATATAAATTTTGTAGTAGATTAGAATTACTAAAATCATAATTAAAATCAATTCTATTATATATTATAAATGTAATTTAAAAATATTACTGAATTATATTGTGTTTTCATAATATTTCTGTTATTGACATTATTTCAACTTACATTTTTTACTTTTGTATGTTCTGGTGTTCCAACAATTCTCACAATGCATATGTTATCTAAAATTTCATTTAAATGACTAACATTTGACAGATTTGACAATTTGATTATTTGATTCCTTGATAACTCGGTCGGCTTGTGATTGTACTGGAATCATTTCATGACTGTAACTGATGTATTTTAACGATAATCAATGAAATGTATTGCAAAAGATGTCTTTTAGAGATGAATAGCAAAAGTGAAAGGATTAAATAAAAATGAACAAATGATAAAAATATTCAGATTATTACATACCTTTTCATTTTGAAAACTTTTTTGTGTTACAATATTTGAATCGATTATTAAAATACTGATAGAAATTAAAAAAAATTGTGAAACAAAGTTCATCATCTTCTTACACCGTTACAAAGTTATACTGAACTGACAATGAATGCCGCGAAGTAGCCATTGTAGATGTTAAATTCGCGTCGCCATTTTGAAACTCTCACATGACTAATAGAATTCTTAATTTTTATTGGTTAATTGTGCCAATTCAATAAAATTTTAAAATTCTCTTTATTTGATATGTTCAAATATATTTTGAAATTTGTATTTTATAGAAAAAAATAAATGAAAATGAGACCGGTTTAATTTTATAAATCGTCGTTTCTCAGATAAAGAAGAATAAGATTAAATAGGAATTTGACAGGTAAATAAAAGAAAATGATTCACACGTTTATAACGTATCAAATATATTAAACAACTTTTAATGATACGTTGCACCTTTTATTCATAAAGGGTTAGAACTCTTTATAGTATTTGTTTCTAGAAACAATAAACGATTCCGAATGTACATAAACAAACAGTTATACTTATACTATTATTTTTTTAGTTCATTTATCTAAGTTTCACACTATAATTATAACAATTGTAAAAAATAGTATTTGGAATAAATCTAATTTAATTTATTTACTTAAAGAAATATATATAAAGTAATTGGAATATTTTTATTATTTCTTAATACCATACGTAAAGATACCGGAACAACAAATTTTACATATAGTTATTGAGAAAAAAAAGATCTATATATATATGTTAGAAAGTCTAGTGAATCGATGATGCGAATTTTATTATGAAATGTGATATTTGTGAAAATGCACTTATTTTATATTTTCTACCGTTTAAATTGATCTGTATATAATTAACGAATATTTTTCTTGCACCATATTGCCGAATTTTTTTTACAACAACCACGATTGAAATTTCTCTTAAAATATAAATAAAAATTTCAATATTTGACATATTTTCTCCTCGATTTATTAACTCTTACTTTTAGTTATCGATTTCTCTTTATTCATAATTATTCTGTTTATAATAATTTACAAATTTTTTTATTAAAATTCAAATATAGATTATTTAAAAATATAATTTACAATAAAAAAAAAAAGATAACTGAAAGTAAGGCACTTTAAGAATTGACGGTTAACCTTTAAAGTCATGTAGTACTTTCAAAAATTCGACATCGAGATATTGTTATTAATTATATGATTAAATGTCGAACGATAAATCGTTTCTCATTCCCCTGAGAAAGATCATATAGCCAATTAAATATATAATCAAATATATCTCTCCCACGCTCAAAATGTAATTATTATTACTATTATCATTATTATTGTCCTAGCGCGATCAGCACGTACAAAGAATAATGTAGTACAAATATTAGATTTTAGAAAGAAAAAAATAATATTATATATAATCATCTCAGTTCTAAGTACGCGGACTGTTTTTGAGCAACTGTCTTTTTCGCGAATCCCATACGAGCGATCACATACCAAAACAGACACCTGCTGAAAGAGAAAACTGAAAGAGATGGAAGATCGTGGGACCCAGACGGGTATATATGCACCAGAACGTCCGTAACGTGGCGTTTAAAGTAAGTGATAAATTATATCTAGGGTGGGACCCAAGGTCGTCCTTCTTCTCTGCTTTTTCTTTTTCTTCCTTCGTGCAGGTACGATTTGGGATTTACGATCGACCTCCAGGAGTCCTCGTTTTTTGTTCGTTTCATTTTTTTCTTTTTTCTTTTTTTTTAACATTCCCTTCGGGAATCATCGTTTGCCAGATATTTAATGTTTTATTCATTACGAGCACGTTTCAGAATACTTCGCGCTCTAGACTCTTTTCATTAATAGAGATGATACAGATCTTCTTCAGTAGTTGTAGGGTCCATACTGCGATCCGTGATAATAAGGTCCTGGATACGCCGCCGGTGCCGGATAACCAGCATAAGCGTATTGTTGCTTTTGAGGATATACTAAAAGTATGAAAAAAAAAAAAATAAATAAATAATAATTGTCATGCACATGATGATTTTTAAATGTAATTATACAGGATATTAGATAATTATTTAAAAAACATTTTAGCATCAGTGGACAAATTGCAATTTTTAACTTTTAAATGAAGCGTTTAGACAGAATTTAAGGAAATAAATAAATATATAGAATAATGTACTTTCATTTGATACTTGAAATATAAAATTTATCTATCAATTCTAACTATCTATATTATATTATCTATAGATAAATAACAACGTTATAGTTTGTTTGTAAATTTTTCAACAATTCTATTCAATATATAAATTTCAAAATATATTCTGTAACTTTCTGTATATGTGAAAACTCTGTTATCGAGAAATTTCGAATTATTTAATACGAAAAGATTATAATACATTAAGAGTTACTTTTGCAAATATTATTAGGTAGTTTTAATCATTTAAGATAAATAAATATAAAACGTTTCAATTGATTATTTACATTAATTTTAAAGAAAATTTCCAATTGCTTTCGCTATAACATTTCCGATCTTTTTATAATCATAACTATTCAATTTCGAATTTTTAATATTTTAAATTTATCCGATAATTACAAACAAGTTTCACTAATAACTTTCTCTTCTATAAATATTGTTATTCATTATTCGATTCGCAGCAAGAAATGATAAAATTAACACGTTTTTTTTGTTTCAAGCAATCATACTACTAGAAATATGATATTCTCCTTTGTGAGATAAAGCATGTTGTTGATTATTCATCTTCGTGAATATAAATTGTGTAAATTGGATTCTGTTAACAGCTTTACATGAATTCTGCTAATACAGAAATTAGAGATTATTGATAAATATTATATTTGATATAACATATTCGAGATACCGTTTTAAGATAAATAGAAATCAATAAAGTACATTGCAATGTAATAAATTGTAATAAAATTATTAAAAATATATTGATTTTTATTAAATTTGAATTTATTTCAAGCGATATATTGATATATATTTTTCAAAGAATTTTTATATATATTATAAACATCAAAATTATAATTATTTTTAAAATGATGAAAATTGAATTAAATAAAATTTATTTTTTATTTGTATTTTATCGATGCATAATTATAATTAGTATTTGATTTTACATTTTATATTTCTTTATCAGAATTTACTTGTATCTATATACATTTATTATTAAATTATTATTTTTTGTTTGGCTTTATATCTATATTAGAATATTAAATTTTTTTTTTGCCATTTTAATACATTCATTAAATAGAAATAGAAAATAATAACTTTACATCAATGTAAGTAAAAAAATATATCTGTAATTCTAAAAAAAAAAAAATAAATAAACAAATTTTTTGATTTTTTTTTTAAATTATTGTTTTTTCCTCATTATTTTTATCTTAATGATATTATTCATTGAATCTTATGATTATTGAAATTTTATGATATATTGTTTATCGAATGATATTATACATATATAATATAAGCATCAATAAGATCAAATAAGTATCAATAACTAAGCAACAGGTGTCAGAGTATCGAGCGTAAAATTAGGCAAGTGTGTCACTTTCCAAGGGGCTAATTAAAACACACCTGTAGATGTCTCGTAGTTCTACATATTTTCTCCAGTAT
>NW_006263692.1:167555-175597 GCF_000469605.1 Apis dorsata | reverse complement strand
AAAAAAAAAAGTATGAATAAGTGAACTTTTAAATTATTAAAAAAGTTATTAAATCTAAGAAATTGATAATTCAAATGAGAAATTAACTCGTTTCTTTTTCAATTAAAAGTTTAATACATAGTCTATGAATAATATTTTCTTGGTGATATTGATTACCGATTTCTTTTTTTTTTTTTATTAATAATGAAAAGAAAATTTAAAATTAGAATGAAATAGTATGAAGTATCTCAAAGTACATAAATCGATGATCGATCGAAATTGTTTTATGTAGAAAGTTTTCTCCAGGATCAGAGCGTGACAAAATTGCTTTAATCCACGATGGAAATAGACCGTGAGTAGATCGAGTAAGAGTTTCACAAAGACGAATATCGAACATTCTTCTTCTCACGATACTTCTAATGCTTTACAATCGAATTTATTCTCGATTATAGAGCCGTATTTTAATTAACAAACAACTCTAGTTGAAGGTCTATCGTTATTTTATATACAATTGTAATAATAATAAATGTATAATTTTCGTACAGAGGCCAATTTTTCTGATTAAAATGTTAAATAAGCGGGCAATAATTTCTCTCATTCCCTGTCAGTACTTTAATCTCTTTATAATTATCGATTAGTTTGGGACACATTTGTTAAATTTATACATTACTTTTGTACTTAATGTAATGATCACTTGTTTGTTCTCGTGACAAGATCTATTTATAGGATTTATGGATCATATTTAATTATAATAATCGATCATCTTATATATATTGAACATTTATATAGTTGAACATTTAATATCGAATTTATTAATATAGAAGCAATTGAAAATTAAATGGTCTTTTTTAATAAAATTTTCATCTTTCGCTGCAATTAACTTCATGCAATATTATTTATTATTTTAAAAGATGCTATATAGATGTCAATTATTGCATCAAGTTAAATTTAATTATGTTGAAGTTAATTTTTCGATGTTATTATGATATTTATTATATATTATATTTATCATGAATTCAATACTCTGGATCAATAATTCAATATACATGTATATAAAAGATATGGAATTCAAGCCTTATTTCATCTCTGTCGATAACGATTATAGAGAATAAAAGTTAAAGAAAGACAAAGAGAGATTGAGAATTCAATCATTTAATGTTTATTATGTATTAGTTCTGTGTGAAATTAATCATTTCACTAAGTCCAAGAGAATTATCTTCTTTCATGAGATGATAATAACTATCTAATATACACTGCAAGAAGTGACTGAATATATATATATAATGAATAAATATTTATAACTATATTTTTCTAAATATGAGTTAATTAATTTAATTAAAACGACAAAGTCATAATGTATCTTCATACATATCTATAATTATCTTCATATTATATAGCGATATGAATTCTTCATTTATTGCTTCTATATTAACAATTTTTCTCGTTAAACTTCTAATATATTTTGAATCAATTTAAGTTAGTAGATTTTTTAAACCAAGGAACATCATTTTCGTCAACCCAATAATCATGAATAAAAGTTAGTGGTACACGATGCTCGCACAGATTCCTTTTTCATGGTCAAAAATATTTTCACAAAAACATCTGTTCAATTACAAAAAAAAAAAAAAATGAAAATAAAATTGCATATCAATAACTGAATTATCATTACAATATTTTATTTTGCATCATGTCTATTTATATTTCTTTTAAATTAAAAATGTTAATATTATATTCAATTTAGAAAAAAATTTTCAATTTACAAATTTTAAAATTTTCAAATTTTTAAATTAAATACTTGAACTTCTCTAATGTAGTTTAGTTTTAATTTTAATTATAACATAAAATTAATTTTCTAACCTCAAAATTTTTTGTTATCTTTTATGTTATTTGAAATAATCATAATCTCAAAATCTAGATAAAAGATAATTTATACAAATAACTTATTAAAATATTGAAAATAATAATCTAATTAAATGTGTATAAATTTTAGATTTATTTTAATTGGATTTTTGCAAGCAAAAATAATTATTTTTTTTATTAGTTAAATATAAACTTATTGAAATTTGAAATTTGAAAAGTTTCAAGAAATCAAAATTCGTTAAGATTTCCTTTCTAGAATAGATATAGTAAATATTTTATAATTTCAAAATCGATTCACAATTTTATTAAAATTACATATTTACTATGGAATTGGAAGAAAACATCTCTTGAAACACCATAAAGATTGATTTCACGAATGTAATTCGATCTGAAAATTTAGTGAAATAATACTAATGCAATAATAATATTTTATTTCTTTTTTTCTTTTTTTCAATGAAACTATAAACCAATTATTATTTGTGAAAATAATAATTTTAATTAAAATAAGATAACAAGATATAATTTGAATTATTTTCATATTTAATAAATAATATTAACTTTTTTGTTTATTATATATCTTTTTTCTATTAAATATAATCTAAATTACATGAAATTTTTTCTTATTTTAGTTAGAAAAATATCACAAATATATACATAAAAATTCCATTCCAAAAAAGAAACGAAAAAGATAAAAAATTTTTATATTTGCATTATTATCTTATAGATATACTTTTTTCTGAATCTCAATTATTTTTTCTTTTTATTTCTTTTATTTACTATCTTTTTCTATATTCAGCACAAATATAAACAAACTCAAGCTTATATTAAAAATAAAAAAGCTATTAAAAATAAAAATCAATATTTTTTGTTTTCTTAGAATCTTTTGCAATCATAAAATATTTACCGTAATCCATAAAATATCGTAACTTCACATATGCATAACTTAAAATATATCTCCAAAGCTTCAAGTTAAAATTTCACTAACTAAACTAAAAAATCATGCCTTGACCCAGCTCTACCTCCTTGACCTCAAGAGGAATCCACACGAGCCAATCGCGTTCGTTCGGCAAAAGCAAAAGGTGTTAAATATGTACCAGGCATGAGGTACTGCATGTTCATCGCCTCCTCGCGCATTCTCTCGCCCCTCAAGCAAATCGCCGCGGCACTAAACAAGATCGCGCTGACCAACGACCAACCGACGCCGACCCAAGCGACCACGTACGACCAGTCGTACGAGATTAGTGAGTTGTCCTTCAGAACCTAGAGCCGCATTCCAAAAAAAAAAAGAGGGGGGAAGTTAGTGTGGCCGTTTCAGCGTTTGCGCGTCACCTGGCATGATGTATTGTATGTTCTGTGCCTGCTCGCGAGCATGCTCCCGCCGCAGGCAGGTTGCCGCGATCAGGAACAGCGTCATCGTGCCTAAACACGTAGCCACCCCCAGCCAGGCAAGATAAAACGACCAGCCGTACCACTGCACCGTGTTGTCTCTTAAAACCTGTAGGCAAATTTTTGAATGAACAATTACGTTTCTTCTTTCTCTGGAACCATCCTTCCGTCTCTGGAATCATCGCCTTTAGTCCTAGGAATTTTTCAATTGTTTGTGTGTTTTAACGAGCATAATTAAAGAAAATGTAATAATAATTAAATTTTGCAGTTGGAAGCAAAGTGAATTAATATGTATATTTGACTTGTTTTATTTTTGCTCTATGATATTTAAAGCAGTTGAAAAGTATTCGAAAAAAAAATAATTTTGATCACAAAATTTACTATAATTTTACAATTTGATTAGGTACAAGAATTCAAGAATTTAAGCTAAAATAAAATAATATGAAAATTAAAAAAAAATGCGTTTGTTTTTTAGTCTTCGATAATTAAAAATTGACGAAAATATCTCTAGATTGTTCCTGCCAATGAACTAAAAAAAAAACTAGATAAAATAATTAAAAAATAAATCCGCAAATTTTTTAATTCTTGATTTTCGTTTTATTTTAATTTGAAGAATCATATCTTAAATTTTTAGATATCTGTAATTGAAATACTATAATTTTTCTGTAATATAATTATTAATAATACTTTATTAGAAAAAATTGAAATGAATATTTTATTAGAAAAAATTAAAATTTATTTTAAAAAAATTAAAGATTTTCAAATATTTCTTTTTAAAAAAAGAAATAAAAATTAAAAAAAATCATTTTTGACATGAATCTTTCAGATTTAAAATTGTATTTAAAATTTAATAATATTGAATTTTTGCATCTTGCTTAGATATGTAGTCAAAAACATATATTCAATATAAAAATAATATATGAATCTCGAATATTATATTACATTCTATCATCAGATTTACATCAAGATTATTTAAATTTTCTCACTCTATGTTATATCAAGATTATTTAAATCCTCATCGATAAAGAGGTAGAAATACATTCGTTCAATATCGAAAGCAACAAGTTACTTTCTATGTTACACAAGTCAGCGGTTGCAAGTGTTTATCTTGAAGCATACATTAATACACGATATAGAAAATTCACGAATTGATAGGAAATAACGAAACTGATTTTCATAAATGATTAAAAAATAATAATTTGTACTACAAAATAAAAATTAACTTTTACTAATATTGAATTATATCAAATATTGTATTACTTCCATTATGTAAAATAATAAAAAAATAATTTTCAAAATAAATAGTACTTAAATAAAAAAAAAATCTTAATAAACATAGATCGAAAAATTAATATTTTCAAATTTATAAAAAATTTTTTTTAAGCGATATTCACTGTATTATATTACAAAACAAGATAAGATACGTGAAAGAAAATGAAAGGAAAATATTTAGATTTTCTATAAATTAAATTAAAAAGAAAAAAAAATTTCTATAAAAAGAAAAAAATAATAATTCATAAGTTTTTAAAACTTAGTTTTTAAAGATTATTCGCTTAAAAAAAAAAAACTTTAAAAAATATTTATATTTTTTAGGATTTTTTCGTTCATTTGATGTGGATTATCTATTCTAAAACTTATGAAGATTTTTTTATTATCTTCTATATAATTCTGTATAATTCAAGCAATAAAAAAATGTCACTTACGTTGTTCCATTGTTGATAATACTCTTCTCCGACGATTTTCTCTTTCTCGTAATACTCCACTCCGTGCCAAAGACCCATTGCGCTAGCGCTTAATAGGCCTGTGTTATCAAATATAATATTATGAAACGAGAATGATTGTCTTTTTTCAAGGCTTGATTTATAACGATATTTTAATAATTGGAAAATTTTTTATGTAGTTATTAATCATAGAATGAATAGATAAAACACGCATTAAATGTATGAAGCCACTAACATGCTAGCAACATCAAGATTGCAGTGGCTGTGATATTTCCTGGTGACCTCTTCCAACAGCCTACCACTCCCGTCCAGAATGCCGTAAAAATTGCAACAAATCCCACTATAAACAGAGCTATCACAGATCTGCCCATGTCTGGAAATACCAATGAAATTTATTTATTTAAGACAGGAATGATGAACTTGACTTTTTTCTCAAGTCACACAAGCAGCTAACATTCCCATTATATCAACAGATTATTGGAAAATATAATTCTAGTGACATTCAGAATAAAGAATATGCAGAAAAGAAAGTATAATGTTTCAATTTATGAATTCAATCAATGTTTAATTTTAAGAATTAAATCGATATAATGGAGATAGTTTTGCGAGTCAAAAAGTAGCCACTTGTGACTATGCTAATAGTTCATTATCTTTAAGATAATTCTAAAAAAAATATTGTATAGATATTTTATTTAATTCGCTTTACATACGAAGTCGAGTCATTGCGTCATCGGAGAAGCCTCTCGTTAAATTTTCTTCATCGGGGATGAAGTAATTAATGTTCATACAATGTGTCTCCACAGGACTTAGATAGGTTTGAACTGCAACAATGAATGAAAGGGAAATTACGTTAATCCAATGTTTAACTAACAGGGGCAACATGATTTTGCGAAATACAAGTTGCGAAAATCGATGCAGTCTGTTTAAGGAAGTTTCACGGTTGTTGCCGATTAATTGGATACTCATGGAAATTTTCCTTAGAAACATTCTAATTACGCACGTGTCTAATGGTCGGTTGCAAAATAAAATTTCGAATTCAAGTTTCAAATTCTTTTACGCTTAAAATACGAGTTAAGAAATCTTTACTTCTCAAACTTTTATATATCATGAAATAAAATAATATTCAAATAATAAATAGCTTATAATAATCTATTAATAGAAAAATTCCTATTATAATTTATATATAATTTATATATTATACATATTCTTATTATTAATAACTTATTAATAATAAAAATTGCAAGAAACATAGTGATTTTTAATCATTCAGAATAATTCGATAGATAATTTGAATATTTGTCTTAATAATTCGAATCGATTGAAGGAATTTCTTAGCTAAAGTGAGTTTTTTCGTTACAGCTCTGAGATATTGTGCGCACACGTATCGAAAAACACGTGACCCAGAATGCAATGCGCTATCATTGGCTACATAGTATATATGGTATGTGTATTAAGTGTACACATATATTTAAGTTGGCTCGTGTAACCTCTAGTTTATCTTTCATGGGCAACGGTACTCTTTGGCCATTCCAAATCTACGAAATACTACTTTCGAAAGGCATTTCACGTAGTGAAAAGAAAAAGTTACGTTTGTATCCCGATGCTTTCACAGTTTCCTATGTTTCTAAAAACGTCGAAGAAAAGTATAATGACATTAATTGTGAATCATCAACCTTCTCCTTTAGTTTGTTTAAATGTTCCCTTTTTTCTTTTGTATGCGCAGAAAGTTTTCAACAATCTTTTATTTATTTTATTTTAGAAGTAATATATATGAAATTCTGCTACTAAACTTTCTAACTAGAAATTATTACACTTGCATTATTTGATACATAACGACAGAAGTTATCTTTATACATATAAATAAAATATGTATAAATAAAAATAGATTTTTTTTCGTGCTAATATGAAATCTTATATACATATATATAAAAATAATATAAAATTATATCATTTCGTTTAAATTTACATTTATTTTTTTCCTAGAATAATTCTAAGATTTCAAAGAAAAATAAATACAAATTTAACGAAGATTTTATTTAAAATTTTTAAATAGAAAGAAATATATGAAGAAAATTAAAATCATATTGAAATCAATTAATTTTTTAAAAATTTGAAAATAAATTTGGGTATTATGTTATAATATGCTATATTTTTCTTTATATATTAATCTTATATCTTTATAATTTATAATTAATATATATTATGTTCATTTTCAGAAAATTAATTCAAAAACCAACTTATCAGAAAAATATTTAAAGGTTTTTCTTTTAGATTTTTCTTCTAAATCCTAAATTGTAATGGAAAAAAAAATGCTTAAAAATGAAAATGAAAACTTCTCTGACAGAAAAAATACAAGATATCTGCACATAATTTGAAATCCTAATTAAGCTTTCTATACTATTGAGGGATGTGTCAAGTAAACTCGCATACCGTTTGAAATATTTGTAATTCAATCGATGACTATTTCCTCGACCTTCTTCGAATCTAGTTTCGTCTAAATGAGGCGCCATGCCAAGATCATTGACTCGTGGTTAACTGTACACGCGTTAAGACACCTCGCCATTCAGGAAGAATATCCTTGCTCAACATAGAACTTATTCTGCTTTCTTCTTTTTCTGTCGTTACGACATGGTGTTCTTGTCGCGACAAGAAACACAGAAAAATATTCAAATAAAAGAAAAATCTTGACCAAAACCGGTCGTCGACTGGTTTCTTCAAATTTTTCACATGCATCCATGATGGTCGCCACGTATGCACGTGACCTCCATTTTATAAAATGATACTTGATCAAAAATGAGAATATCCATTATTATTTTGTTACAATATTAAATTTTGACAAATTTGAAGCTATATTTAATTCATACTAAATATTCTTAATAATTTCAAAGTAAAATCAATAATAAACAATAAAATAATAAAATAAACAATAAATAATAGAATAAACAATAAATATTTTTCAATAATTTTTAATTTGTAGTAGGTATTTATTTGTAAATACTTTTTATAAAAAAAATTATAAAAAAACATATAGAATATAATAATAATTTTCAGCATTAGATCGAATATGAAATAATATTTAATATGTATATAAAATAT
>NW_006263692.1:148298-167344 GCF_000469605.1 Apis dorsata | reverse complement strand
TAAATAAAATATATAATACATATATATACAATTATATATATAATAATAAATAATATTTAAAATAAATATTAAATAATTTTTAAGTAAAATTTTTTTAAATAAATAATTTTAAATAGGATTAACAAATAATAAAATTAAAAACAAATATAAAATAATATATAACAAAATTATAAATTCATTATCCAGCTATTATATATTTAGATATTATAAAATCTATATTTTTTTAAATTTATCTGAAGTACATCAAAAAAATATTGATAATTTCAATATATCTACTAAAAACATGGCTGCTTTGTACTGTATATCGATATTTTCGAAAGATCGATATATTATTGTCATCATTATATACGATCACGTACGCTAAATAAATCAAATACGATACCGGAAATAGAACGCCGGAAATGGAAGCAAACGGTATGTCTACAAACCGATAAGGAACTGGCGGTCGAAGAACGGTACAAGACGGTTACACGTAATGTATCGATCGTTTCGATTGTTTTCCGCTCAAATGACGGGAACAACATCCACCGTTGTTCTCATTCCCCGAGAATTTCTCAGTATACTTTCTATTGTCTGTCATTTCATTCCTCGATTCACTGGTTATAGTAATGCTCGTTATCGTTTCGAACAAACAATAAAAATAGCATTTTGAATAAAGGTCTGCCGAAAGTCCTTTGATTCATCAAGGATTGAGCGATTGAAGCACTCTTACTTTGAAAAATATAGGTTATGTTATTCGTGAAACATGAAACTTCCGTATAAACTGGAATTAACTCCGTTATACTGCGATATACAGTTTAGAAATGCTTACATTTCTCATCGTGAGAAAATGCGAATCTTTTTGAATAATGAACTCATAGAATATTCAGGTTTCAACTGGACGAAAGAATGAGTGAATGTATCGTGTTGATAGACAAAGTGAATTAACAGTAGCTTAGTTATATATTCCAACATTATATTTCTTCGTTATTCACTACAAATTATATATAGTAGATTGGTTAATTATATATTAATTATATGTTTATAGAATTTTAAATTTAAATTGAAAAATTTTATTAATATATTTAGAATATAAATATAGTTTGATTTATCTTTATTTTTAAGATGTATAAGGTTAAGTGATATAAACAAAGAAATTATTCAAAATAGATATATTTTGTCATCATTCTGAACAAATTTTTCTTATATATATAATTATTATTTGATCTTAATTTTTGAAACATAAAAATATATTTGATATTATATATTGTATTTTTAAAATTTGAAATAGATTTATTTAGATTAAGATAGATTAGGATTACATTAGGATAAATTTAGATTAGATTTAAATTATTTTGATTGAATATATATTATTTTCTCTTTTTTGGCCCTCCAGTAAGTAATTTAATTTAGATTAAATTTAGTATTTAATTTTGGATTGAAATTTAAGTAAAATTAATTAGATTAAACAAAAATTTTTAATAAAATTAAAAATGAAGAAAAGAATTAAATAAGAATAAGATATAAAATATTGATTGTATATTATTCATGTAATTCAAGAAATATTTGGATTTGATTATGATAGATATGAATATATAACTATAAATAATAAAGTGCAAGCCGGTAATAAGTGCCAGGTGCGGCACGTTGATTCAATCATGAGTACACGTGGCTCGCATATTATTTGTCATTGTTTCAAGGCTCTTAGAGCATGATAAATTTTCGTATTATATTTATATATTTGTATGACTGTATTATAACTGTAATATTTATGTATAATCATAATTATATCTTAATAATTCTATTCGACATTCTTAAAATAAATCTTAAGTTTTTAATCTTTTGATAATAAAATTGCAAAGAATCCGAAACAAATAATTCCGAAAATCTTTATAATAATATTAATATATAAAAAAATCATAATTATTCTTTAAATTATTAAGTTATTAAGTTATAAATTAAGTATTTTCAACTTAACATTATTTATATTTATATTAAATATATTTATACTAAATATGAATAATATCTTGAAAGCTGCAGTATTTGTAATATTTTATCGATCTTATGCGAAGAAAAGAAAAATGATCATTTATTTGTATAATAAAAACAATAATCCTAATTGCGTGAAAATTGGGAAATACGATTTTTTATTGTAAAATTGATGCACTTGGCTCCCTTTTACGAACCTGGTTTCTTTATTATGCAAATGAACTTTCCATTTGTCGAACTCGTGCGATCGATTCTATTGTATGAGAATTTCACATCGAATGGAAGGGAAATTATTATGTGAATTTAAAATTTTAAACAAATTTTCAAATTACTTTGTAATTGTTAAAATTTTTTTCTTAAATCTTTTTTTTTTTATTTTTCTTAATATTGAGTTTTTTCTAATTTTTGATAAATTCAATTTTATCATTATTATAGAAATTGTTATTATAGAAAATTATATTATTATATGAAATTAAAAAATTTCGATTACATCTAAATATATTGCATATTTGCAAACGCTAGATAATTTATGAAATTATTTTCTATGTGAAATTTTATTTAATTTGTATTATTCACAGCAAATTCAACAATTTTATAATAATTCAAAATTAAATAAAATAATATGAATTTTGCCAACTATTTAAATATTTTAAATATATAACTTTTTAAATATATATGCATAAATTCATATGTACAAAATCTTGATAAAATTATTTATTTAAGTAGCAAATTAATATTTTTAATTATTCACGATTTGATATAATAAAAAATTAAAATGTATCGAATTTGAATTTTTTTGTATTTATTTAATTTCAACAATAATTACAAAGAAATCTTGGTATTATCTTAAGAAAATAAAAATTCAAAAATTCTTTGAAAAATAAAAAAAAACTCAATTTTTATATTATGATATAATAAGAGTCAAAATTAAACTAGACTCTAATGCCTCTCTCATGTCTTAAATCGATTATTCAAAGGAAAATAGATTACCTCTGATTGCTTTTTGTACAAATTTCTTCTATTTATAAAAAATGATGTGATTATTATACTTTCCAGAGCATGAAGGCGAGTGAACAAAACCTCACATAATTTTCAATTCTAGAATTATACTACATTATTTTCTTTCATATTTTTATTAACATTTATTAGAAAAAATTATAATATTAGAAAAAAATCGTGGGTCAATATTGATTAAATGAAATAGACATTCGAAAGAAACATTTGTGAGCTATCACGTTTATGCCAATAATTTCACGATTTCCTTTCTCCTCGAATTGCGTGCAACCTGCCCATTATAAACTCTTAACCTATTACGTGGGATCGGATAACCTGCGACATTATAGTATAGAATATTGTAGAAAGTCTTCTAAAGGCCGCCATCTGTTTTAAGAACCAGTAACTTATGAGAAATTCATCATGGCTGTTTTCATTTGATATTGTTTCTTCAAAAATCAAGAATAGCTTTTTGTTCATTGATTAACTAAATTGAAATGTTCAAGAAATATTCTGTGAGAATTTGTGATATTCAGTGAGATCGTAATAAATCGTTGATATTTAATTTGTCATTCATTGCTCGTTAAACGGTACTTAACTTTTGAAAGTGAAATGCAAAACGAAAAACAAATTACTATGAAGAATTAAGTAAGTTTATAGTCTTCAAAATTTTATAGTTCTTTTTATATCAAAAATACCTATTTTCAAATAATAGTAATAGATGCAAGTAGAATGCTTTCATTTGAATCTAAAAATTAGTAACAACTTATCATTTAAACAATTCATTTATACTTATGCGGATGCATTTCAATAACGATTTATTTTATTCTTTTACTATGCTATCATTTTTCATCATATATATTACCAAAAATGAATTTGAATTGTACTATAAATATAAGTATATTCTATAAAATCGATTTAAGACGTAATTGCAAAAGATTCGTTTCTATCATTGAAAAGAAGAATCTAAAGAATTTAAATTATATAATTTAAATTAAAATATATTTTATATTTATATTAAACTGAATCAGAATTATTAATCAATATAAAATTTTACAAAATAATTTTAACTTTTTTTTTTAATGTTGAAATTATTGTTTATATGATGTGTAGAAGTTGATATCGTAGAAGAATATTTCAATCTGTCATCGTTAAATATTTAATTCTTTGTCATTTTTCCTATAAATGAAAAAATTAAAAATTTCTTGAAATATAAATCTCAAATCTTTATTGCTATTTAGATGAAACCTCTACTATTAGCAAAAAAAGAAAGAATTATATTTTTTTGATATAAAAAAAGATTTTATTTTCTAGATATATGATGAATTTTAATTAAAAAATCCTTTAAAAAAAAAATAGGGATTGTTGAATCAATCATAGATTTCAGATAATATTTCTTTAATATACAATATAATATATTGTCTATAATATAGAATATAATATGGAATTAGAAAAGAATTTAAAATTAATATAGAATTAGGATCAAAAGAAATATATCGAAAGAAATAAGAATTTACATTAAGAAAGTTCGATGATGAACTTACCAGTCGGTGGTCTTTCTTTGGGATAGCATATCCTGAAGAGACCCTGTGTTCTTGTATAGTAATAGTATTTTGTATTCATTTGCTCCACTAAATGGTTCTGTTCAGCATGCTTGGCTGCATATTGCTGCAATAAAACAATTTATTTGAATGATTCATATTATCTATCGATCTTTTCTTTGCATTTACGAGCATCTAATAATTAACTCGAATATTTCAATCTATTGTCACCAAATGTTTTATTTCTTATAGATGTTCTCTTCATCGTTTTTATCTGTTTCTTTAAATATAAATCTCAAGTACTTGCATGAAAAATTTTAAAAAATTAAGAAAAAAAATTGAGATTAATCATGTATCAAACAATAGAATCATAAATAAATTTTCGATAATATTGTCATTCGAAGAATTTAATACATATTTTGATATCATTTGATAATTATTAAAAATATATTTTCAGTAATTTTCCTAATTATTAGTGAAAGAATAGTAATTATTTCTGTAAAACTAAAAATCAATAAAAATTCTATGTATTTCTATGTTTTTCTTTCTATTTTATTTATTTATTTTTTTTTTGAATTGTAATATTATTTTTTAAAAATTGTACAAATAAGTTAGGTTAGGTTAAATTAGATATAAATCTTTATTTTTATTTTTTTGAATACATATCTTTATCATTTTTATTTTACCTATATTGATAATGTATATAAATTTAAAATAAAAAAAAATCAAATTAGAAATTATAATACATAAAACTGATAATTTTTAATATGATTATTTTTATCAGGAATATATAAAAACACAAAAATATAAAAACAATCATCAAGGATCTTTTAAGGACTTGAATTGGAAAAACTATAAATAGGATTCCATCTTGAGGATCAGGATGAAGGAAAATGATTGAATAGTTAGTGAAAACGATAACGAAGGAACAAGGAAATATTGTTCAATTGAAGTGAACGGTCGATGGTTCGCAATGCAAATTAGAAATGAGTCGTAGTCGCTTTATGGAAATATTATGATCGTTAGAAAGTAAGAAAGCAAGGATTGCGATTCCCCCATGAATTCAAAGTCTTTTGATACGGCTGGAAAAAGGCCGGTCGAATAAATTACAGGAAATTATTCGTGAAACCACTGTTTTCCAACTTCGGATGAATTTATCGTTGGTAATCAACTTTTTCATCAATCAAAACTTAGATAAAATAATAATTAGAAATGAAAGATTATCCGGTAAAAAGTACGATTAAAGGTATATTATAATTTGGGAATTTTTATGAAATGTAATCGACTTAACATATGCTATCAAGAAATCCAATTAACATTAAAATGGATATATTTTACAATATGTTTTTGCTTTTATTGCCTATAAAATTATTTCAATATTTTATATATTTAATATAAGTTATTATTCATTATTTTATATTGAATAGATTAAAATTTCTAAAACTGATAAAACTAAATAGATTTATAAATAATATTTAAAAAAATACTTAATATAAATACTAAATAATATCTAAAAAAATAATTTAGATAAAAATCATAATATTAATATCTATCTTATTCGATAATAATAAATTTAACCTAACTAATGTTAATTGAAAAAAGAAAATTTAAAAAAATTTTAACTTTCATATGATCGTAACTATATTTAGAAAACATACAGTCAGTTGGCGATCTTATATAAATGAAATATGAAATCAAATCCTTATAATTTTTAAAATTGATAATATACAGCAATACTGGTCAAACTTGAAATATATAAATGATAAATTTATATCCGTGAAGTAGTAACTTGAAGTTGTACAACTTCAATTACTTGAATTTAATTAATGTAAGACTTAAAGGTTAGATAATAAATATTTTTTAATATTAATTTTGAAACGATTATTTTTATCATTTATTGGCAGCAAAACAACTTACAAAATTTAAATTAATCTTTTTTTTCTTTGAAAAATTCATTCTATTCGCGTATCCAAATAAAAATTTAATCCAAAAAATGGAATTGACCAATTTGTCTTCTGAGAAATTCATTTGAAATACATTACAGATTTAAATTTTGAATTAAATTTTCAATAAAATTTTGAATTAGATTTTTATTTCACGAGGAAATAAAATTATTTAAAAGAAATTTATATTAAATAAAAGATTAAAAACTATTTTAGAAAATTCTCTAATCCGATATTCCTTGCCTTACTCAACTATCACACAGAATGGATTTTCATCGGAAGTTACGTGTGCCAGGCGAGGTTGAACAAAGTCCCTTAGAGGAAATTGCGGAAGGAAATGAAATCGCAACCGGTTGTTACAAATTTTTAGTTGCAGTCATATATCTTGACCGTTTCCTGAAGAAACGGAGCACTGTTATCCTAGAACGAGGCTCATAGAGAGCGCGTTTACTCAACCGTGTCAGCTCAAGTTCCGGACTTTCTTGCGATCGAGGATGCGCCACGCATACCGCCCTCGAAATTAAATGTAATTTTAGATCTTATGACAACCTATTGAACAAGAGAATCGTTCTTCTGCATCGTCGAGCAAGTATGAAAATTTTACATTTCTAGATATAAAAATGAATTTTTAATTTATTTTTATTTTTTTTTATTTTTAGTTTTGGTACTCTATTTATGGCCTCTATTCATATTTATGACTATTTTTACAATCTTTTAAAGCGGATTTTTAATCTATCAAATCTTATCAAATTTTCCAAGAAAATAATAATAATAATAATTTCAGTCATTAAAAGATAAGTTACTATAATTTTCACTTTTTTTTTTTAATATTGAACATAATATCATTTAAGAAAAACATAAGAGAAAATAAAATAATGTGATAGAAAGATCGAAAAAATGATATTATAAAAAATTAAAAAATATTATGTGCATCATGAATATGTATATTGTTTTTATAATATGTATTATATTTTTTTCATATCAAAGGTATTCTTATATAATGAATGTGATTATTTGTTCCGTTCATCAATGCTTTATCATCAATCGTTAAGCAACGTGCTAATTATTCGCGATTGTTATTTAGAAAATTACCAATATAAAGGAACTAGGACAACGATGTTGCTTAAATTTACCGTAAATAACTAATATGAACGTCATACTAAGTGTACTATATATCTTTTAAAGACCTCTTTTTGTCTTCTGTTATAATAATTCCAAAAATTTCAATTTCGTACACTCATATTATATATATATATACTATATATATAAAATACAAGAAATCAACGATAATTTTTTAATATTATTTTCATATAATATATAATGTTTATACGTATAATAGTAGATTATCATTGCAAATTCGAATTCATATATATTCAAACTTCTTTAATTGCATTTAGTTTTATTTTTTAATTATTAATAATTAAAAAATATCTCTAGATACAAATTAAACTTAATTTAACTTAATCAATCTATACAAAATAATAAAAATAAAAAATTATATTAAAATTTTTAGCAAGTCTTGCATTTTAGAAAGTATATATATATCGATAATTTTCTGATATAAAATCTTGTAGAAAGTGCAATAAGCCGTATGAATTTGTACGGAAAATCTTTCGAATTCTATGAATCT
This sequence comes from Apis dorsata, assembly GCF_000469605.1. Lineage (NCBI taxonomy): Eukaryota > Metazoa > Arthropoda > Insecta > Hymenoptera > Apidae > Apis > Apis dorsata. Next base: position 159,269 of record NW_006263692.1, on the reverse strand, counting down.
CACAAAACCAGAAAATGCGTAAAATGTTCAAGATATATATACTTTTTTCATGATATAATAAATGGATTTAGGTTTGATTTTCATGCATATCTCTAATAATTCTTTTATTTTTTCTTTCTTAAAATAATTATCGAACTATTTTCATCTATTAAAATTGTTTTCTATTTGAGATCTCTTCAGATATATTAAAACAACAATTTTAAATTGATAGTGATTACAATATATTCAATTATCTGAATTTTTTTGTATTATTGTATTTATTGTATTTCTTTTATTGTAATTTTTCAACAAAAATTAAATCAATTTACTGATTTTATAGAAAAATTTTTATTTATTTATCATTAATGATTTATTTCTATCGAAATTTATTGTTTAATATCTTATTATTAATTTATTCAATTTTATTATTCGATCTTTTTTTAATTCTATTGTTTTGTTTATTATTTGTATAAACTTTTGATATTTATTATAAAAAATTAGAAGCATCTAAAAATTTAAGAGACTAAGAAAATTGAAAAAATATTTTTAACTTCATTTTTTATTTATTAATAATTATTTTTTATTTTATTTAACAATTAAACTCTAAATTATATGAATGAATATAATGATTGAATGATTTCAAACCAAAATAAAAGATAAGATTAATATAATTATTAATATCATCAAAACGAAATTTATCTTGACCAAATTCAGAAATTAATTTTTCCTGAAAATAATATTTCCTAATATTCGTGATTCAAACTAATTACAAGAAATTGCGATTATCGAGAATTTAGATTCTTAATCGTTTCTAGAAACTACAATGAAGTTGTGATTCTCAAAATAGAAATTTCGCAACCCATAATACTATTCCATCATAAATCAATAATCAAATTTTAAATACTCTCGATTCCTGAGTTGCGAGATCTTTCTAACCTTGAAAATACCCAAATTTTACATAACAACTTTTCTATGAAATGCACGATAAATGTAATGTGTTTTCATTCGAAATTTTCTTTTTATCTTTTTTTTTTAAATTCTCATAAATTTGGTTTCATGATGTTTTTTTCTTTATATATTTGTTAAACTGATTCTTATACATCTGATTATGAATTCTTTCTTGTGATATATATATATAGATATAATTATATAGAAATTGAATTTTAAATAATTAGAAAATGGCACAATCTGTTTATCAATAATGAATATATATGATGATTATATTACTTTCTTTTTTGTGCTCAATTTTATATTCACTTAAATAGATTACATTGAAATTGTTTGATAAATTTGTTTACTATGTTTCTCACAAATTGAAATTATATAAAATTATCAAATTCGATTTACTGTTTTATAAATTATTTTATCATCACATAATAAAAACACTATGAAAGAAGAAAAAAGTCAGTCGCGGATAAAACCAATTTTGAAGAAAACTAAAAACTTTGTGTAGATCAGTCGATAAGTAAGTTATCTCCTTCAATTAACATTTGTTCTGAAAAAAATATATATATATATATACTAGATAGTTGCACAAATATATTATTTATGATTTTGTATTTTGATGTTTGGAATCAATTGCATCAATCAATTGTTCAGATATATTTTTATGTAATTTTCATATATTTTCTCGAAAGAAGAAGGATATGATTGCGAATCATTTTATATAATTAATTATATAATATCATATATATATTTTATAATATGAAATTAAAATAGTATTGAGAAATTGGATGCAAATTCTTTGAAGACAAAAAATAGTTTCTAATTACCACAAATGTTTATTTATTTTTATTTTTTTTAAAGAATGAATTAACTTAATTATCTTAATATGTTATCTATTGATATATAAATTATTGTTTATAATAAATGTCTTTATTGGTCCTTATTAAGATCAATTTATAGAAATAATATTCAAATTTCATGATATAGAAATTAAGAATGAATTAATAATGAAAATAATATTTTTTTATGGAATCAATAAACCAGTAATTAAAATTATTTGCTCTAAAATTTAACAACAATATCTAGATTAGATTTAGGTTTAGATTAGATTAGATTTTTTAAAACATTTGAATTAGAATTATATACAATCTATTGATATATATATATATTATTTTTAAGAATCTAAGAATTCTCTCACTGAAAATTTTTGAATAGTAGGCAATGATCCAAGTTTCCGTAATAATTAGTCAGCAGGTGAAACATGCTTACTCCATCTAATAGTTCATAAAAAGAGACAAAGAATCGTACATGCGTGTAAGGTACACGTGAATCAACGGAACGTATAACGGACGCACGGTCTTTAATCGTTTGTCACGTGCGTGAAAAAGAAAAAGAAAGAGTCTGGAGGCCCATCGAGGCCTGTCCAGGTCGTTCCAATCTGCTTTCACATCGTTGTTTCGCCACTGCCGTTCGCCTCGAGCGCGGGAACATCGTCGAGCCTCGGCGATTTCTTTGACATAGAAAGGAAAACGCGAGCCCATCGTTCAATGGGAATCCGCTAGGCGTTAGACGATACGATAATTTCTAACCTCACCATGAGCCAATTGTCGTTATATTATAAACCGTTCAAGTTCTGAATCCCCACTCTGACTATCCTGCGGCAATTAAATAGAGTGTACTCTTTTTTTCTTTTTTTTTTTTCTTTTTTTGTAGAGAAATTTAGTATCGCGATGAAAGTGTTAATTAGCTATGATTTTACTTTTCTTTTTGGGAGAAGGTACAGAGAATTAAGGATATTTCGTGACAATGGGGATTGTAAAGAATAGAGAAGTTTGCAAGCATGATTGATTAGAGAGACTTGACTGATTGTTTATGGTAATTAGTCTTTGTGCGTAGAAAGTGAAATAAAGATTGAGGTCTAGGCTGCATACATGAATCTTTTACGAGGAATATATCAAAAGTTTCTTATCGATTTCAATGAAGTTCTATATCTATAGTAAAGTTAACTATATAATATAAACATAAATATCTGAAAAATCAATTATTAGAAAAATTTATTTATCACTTAGAAGTAACAAATGAATATTATCGATATCTATTTATTTATAATAATTGATTACTAACAAGTTTTAATTATAAATAATGTTTTAATAAAATAGTAATGTCAGCATTTCAGCATAAGTAATAAATATGTATATTACATGATATAGCGATGAAAAACGTTTTAAATATATGTTAATTTTAATAAGCGATTTTATTTCTATTATACTTCAATATATATTTTATATATTCTTGTAATATCAATATCATAATGTAATATCAATAATAAATTAATATAATTAATTATATCAGAAAAGATATAATTTAACAAAAATTAATCCAATTTAAATCATTTATTTTTTCATAAAAATCTCAACAATTTAGTTACTACTATTTTTATATAAGTAAAATTTTCTTTATTGTATGGTCATATTTTTTCTTACAGCATTTTTTTAAATTTATCTCGTTTCGTCATATTTATTTTTTTTCCTTCTTTTTGGAAGATCATAGAATTTAAATTCTATGATCTATGATAATTACTGAATAATTAAAAAAAAAATTAAGTTGTGTAAATTTAATCCAACAAATTTTAGTGAAATTTAATATTATTATTGCAAAATATTACGATCTATAAATGAAAATTTTTCTAGAAATATAAAATTTGATAAATCTTAAAAGAAAAACTTAAAATATTTTCAAACAAGAAAAACTAAAATTATTATTCAGTTTTTAAAATTAATTGTTATTAAAATTGAATAACGTTCAGTTTTTATTTTTCAAGAATAATTCAAATTTTGCTTTTTCAATATGGTTTTGCAATTTTGCAATGTTAGTTCAATGTAACACATTGGCAACCGGAAATGCAACATATTAAGTTTAATTGTATAATTGTGAAGCAACTTATATACCAGTGTCGCAGTTAAAGTGACAAGTATTCATGGCGTTCGCCAACGTTACAACAACCTTGCAAATGATAAAGTGCGAAATATGCTAGTGACACTAGCGTAGGTGACATAACCTCTTCGCGTTAACGCGTGGGATGGCAATGGTTGATGGAAATTTTCTAATAAAAATCATTCCAGATACGATCTCGATAAATCAATAAATGTTTTATTCCTAAAAAAAAAATGTATCTTTGTTGAAATTAATAAAAAAAAATATAAATGATACATAATAGAATTCTACGATTATCGAAGGCATTATTAGTTTAATATTTATATCACATTAACGAGTTCTATTATTATATATATTTTTTTGACATGGATTGATATTTTATTTTATATATGTAAATATCAAAAATATTTTACAATTATTTTTTATTAACGAATTAACGAAATTACTAGAAAATAAATGTTCCAAAATTTAATTTCTTTTAACTTAAGATATATATTTCAAAAGCAAAAATGAGTACAATATTCTTTTTTTTTTTTACAGATTTAATGCATGCTTTTATCACAGTGAATTAATAAAAAATCGTATCGTGGTTCATCGAGGAAATGCATTTTTAAATAACATTTCAGTTTTGTAAATAAATAATTTTTTTTCTAATTTTTCAACTTTTTATTATAACTTATAACTTTTCAATTTTTTATTATATAATGAATCAGCAATTGAGTTTTTACGTAAATAAATATAACTTGCTTCTATTACGCAACAAAACAAAATTATATAATATATTGTTTTACATACTCTATGAAATAAAATTGAAAAAAGAATAGATTTTGTTCTATTATTAATTATAAATGAATTTAAATTTTTTTAATTTTACATTATATATTAATATATAATATACTTATTAAAAATACAATATCAATTACATAATTTGTCTTATAAATTAAAAAACTATAGATCTATAACTTTAAACTAAACTTACTTTAAAATAAAAAATTTCAAATATTTTAATTTTATACTGATATGATATGAAAGAAATATGATTTTATGAAAAATTTACAATTCAAGTGATTTTAGGTTTATATATTTATCTCAGTTATCTCAGTTCCTGTAGTTTCCCTCGAGTTTCGAACAATTCATCCAGTTGAGCATTCGGAACATAAAACGAAAGATTCCGTTATTTCAAGCAATATAATTCCGTGCACTGACAGCAGAACGTAAGGGATGTAATTTCTCAGCAGTTTTTAGCATTCCTTTCGCGTAATCACCTGTTATGTGCGTTGAAAATCACATAACCGGAAACGTCTGTAATTTTCCTATGAAATTTTAATTTCTTCGTGATCTCATATCGTTCACTCTCAACACTAATTATTTTTTCTTATGAATAATTAAAAAATTGAAAACAAATTATTGACAGTTTTATTCCATGAGAGATTCAAAAAAACTCCTTATAAACTTCATATTTTAAATGTTATTATGTATAATGCAAATTTGTTAATTATAAAATGCTAAAAAAAGAAGATATAGAGGAAATTTATTCAAATATCTATTTTGTAAGATGTCAGAAGTTCCAAAAATTTTGATAATAAAACTATAATTATTTTCTATATTGCTTATTCAATTTCAATTTTATTTAAATTTTATTTAAACATTTACACTGTTAAAGAATTAATATTTTATAAAACATTTCAATTTTTTATCAAAGTATGTATATATTAATATAGGAATAAAAAAAAAGAAGGTCAATCAAATGATAATATAATGCATCGTATATGTCGAGTGCAAGGACGCATCGTTTGTATTATCGTTTCCTTTGTAACTTGCACCCTGAATCGATCTTCCGGTTATGTCATAATTTCTTCAATGGAACCTCAATTATACTTTATGACCACTATTCCACTGTTCACTCATCGACATAATAAACACATGCATTCGGACAAATTATGCAAGTTGCAATCGTAAATACTTGTGCAACAAATAATTTTTCTATCGTTAACCTATTTCTTGATTCACCTCGATGAGTACAATCATTATTAGTTCTGAAGGCAATGGACATTGACAGTTGACTTTGTCATTTAATTTGTGAAAGCTTAGCTATGTCAATTATATAATTTACAAGCGAAAATATTTTTCAATATTTCATAACCTATATCTTCTCTAATATAAGTATTTAATTTTAAAATTTCTTTCATTTATAATTGAAAAATTTAAATTTAAACAACTTTCATATCAATTTTTGTCTTTGTCTTTTTCAAAAAAACATCTGTAATTTAAAAGAATATTCATTGCAATTTGTTGTGATATTGATAAATTGATATTGATTATTAAAAATTATATAATAAATATACTATAAATATATTATCAAAAAATTTATAACATTATAAATATATTATTATAAAATTACCTATATTTAATTAAATTATAAAATTGTGTGGATTTTATTAAAATTCAATTAGAGGTTATTTTGTTACGTTATTTTGCTACCTATTAATTTCTTTGTTATTCAATCTAATAAATAAAAAATTTTATTGATCAACGAAATAATTTTTAAAAGAAATATTCAACAATAAAACAGAAAATTTGTCAGAATAAATGAATTCACTTCACGAAATGTGAATTCAGCAAGTGATTATGAAATTCTTTCCACTGTTCGCGATTTTTGATTACCCAATGAAGCTCGACTGTATATAACATAACATAGCCCGAATTCTCACGGTTGTCGTATTTATAAACCGGAATTGTGTCGTATCATCTTCAAACAATGATGTATTGATTTTATAAACATTAGCCCATGCACTGAATTAAAAAATATATAGATGATATATGAAAGTAATAATCATTCGAAAGATTATTTAATAGGTTATACTGTACAATAGAAGCAAAGTGAAGATTAAACAAGAGGGCACTTTGATAGGTGTAAATTTTCTAATTGTTCATTGAAAGTTTTAAAATTGATCGTGAATAAAAATATTCCTTACATTTTTTCTTATTCTTGCTGTTCAGAAGTGGAACTGAATACAAAAAATATTTATATATATGGATCTATTATTTATAAAATTTGCAATTTGATTTAGTTATAGTTTGAGGTTGAAAATACAATTTATGTTTAAATATTCGTCAAATGTTAGGTTAATGTTTATAAAATCAATACATAGATTAAAATGGTCAAAATATAAGCAATATCTATTGAAAAATTTATTGAAAAATCATAGGACATTTATATTTAATTCAAAAATCAAGATATAAAAGAAGTTATGTTATAATGAAAAAGATATACTAAAAATATACTTAAAAAAACATATTAAATTAAAATATTCAATTTTCATCGATTAATGAAATTTTATTATGAATAATTTTATTTTACAAAAGTGTAGAATAATGTGATTTGAATTTGAATATTCGGAGAAGAATTTTAATGAATAATATAAAAGTAAAGTAAAAAATAGATAAGAGATTTCAGGATAAAATCTCGAGTAAATCTTCTTATATTTTTCGTTCCTATAGTATCTTGTTTGAACAATCAGTAGGGATAAGCAGTTTGCGCAACAATGAAAGTACGTCGTAGAGAAGTGAAGGTTTATTGTTGAAAACGACATTCCGATCGTTCCCGCAATAGCTCTGGTATTCTTGTAATGTATAATCGTTTAAATATTAAATGATCGCTTAAAATTAGTTAAAAAGTTTAAAATGCAGATATATATATATATATATGAAACTTTCAAAGTTTTAGTTTTACATTGAACAATTCAGTTTTAAAAAAAACTTTTTGAAACTTTCTTCTGAAACTGACTTCAGAATCATTGAAAGTAACTTTTTTATTGTTTTTCATCTTTTATATCAAAATATACAAGATATATTCAAATTTTTTTTAATAATCCAAACTTCATTCAAGATTTTTAGTGATTTCGATTCTTTTTGCCTTTTGATTTTTTATTAGAAATAGTATCTTTAATCTTATTTTATTTTACATTACATTAGATTATTTTTGAATGTTTTATTGGTATACATTAATTCATTAATTATTAATTTATAGATCTTAATAGATCAAATGAAGTAATCGGTTAATGTATATTGTATTAACAGATTCAACAAATGATTTTGAATTGATTGCATCATTGAAATACTGATTTCATAAGAATTGAAGAACATCAATATGCTTTTTCTTTTTTGCTGAGGTCAGATAATTTCGTAAGAATAAAATTCGTGTCACAATGAGGTGTATGTTAAGTAAGAAATCAACTAAGAAATCAATGATTGAATAATAAAGAATAATAAAGAATAAATGCATTTATGATTTAACGATTAATCACGAATTAATATTTATAGATAAACGATTTGAATAATTTTTTGAAGAGAAAGAAAAAAAGAAGAAATGAGAACTAAGAAACAATTCTCAATAAGCCAAAGTAGAGACTTACAAGCATGATGTTCGATTAAGTTCGAGTTAGACACTAGCGGTCTAGTCACGCTACGATCACGACTTGGTCGCAGAAGTTTCAAACATTATTCAATGCTCTGAAGTGTGACTGTGACATATGAATGTTGATGAATACTAGACCATCGAAAAACAAGGTTTATTCTCATGATTCAAGGTTTTTAAACTCAGACGTGTGAATTCTGTGCTATTCCTTTGTTTTATTTCAGATGTTTATATTTCCTGGCAATTTTGATATCTTAATATCTTGAATATTTTCTTTTAATTTTATTCACAAATTCTAGTTTCTACATTATTGTATTATTTCTTCTCTCGCTTTGTGTGTTCTATTATATAATTCAAATAATAATTTTAAAATAAGGGATTTGACATTAATCTTAATCTTAACTTAATTGATTTCAGAAAATATAAAATGTATATTAAATTTAATGTACATAATATGTTATAGAGAGTCACGTACTTAGTTGGCTTTGTTTCAGAAATGAAAACAAGTATGATCTGTTTTCTATGTAACACGTGCAAGTATTATATACAATGGTTTCCGGTTAAAACAAGTCGATAACAGAAACCGATATAAAAAAAACAAACACATCTTCTGCAAAATATTACCAGAAATTAATCTTTGAACTCAATCATTTTCTGTTCACAAAAGAAACAATACTATTTTTTAATTATTTGTATAAAACAAAAAGTAATTAAATATCAAGTATGTTTTTTATTATAAATTTATAATGAACTAATATAGTAAAAGTTTTTACAGAAGTATATGAAACTTATATTTTTCTTTCTTTTTCAATAAATACAATTTAAATATAAAATATTATAATATTATATATTATTAGAAATATAATATATTTAGAAGTAATAATAGTACAATAAAAATAATACTATGTTCAAATTATCTATTTCAGTATATCATTTAAATCATTTAATATCAAATTATTAATTTTAATTCATTATAAAATTACATTTTTAAATTTTATAATTTTGAATATTAATTTTTATAATTTGTCAATGAACTGAAAATCAATCATTATAATCAATGTTTTCTTTTTGATTTTCATTTCTATTAGTATTTGTAAAACTAATTTTTTTGCTATATTGTAAGTTGCAAAACTACTATAAGTATTATTCCTAACAAACATTTTAATGAAAATTAAATGGAAAATTACATTTTTAATAACAAAAAATATAAAAATATAAAAAATGAAGTTACTTTTTTATTGTTTTAATCATTTAAAATTGAAATAAATATATGCAATAAACATTAATTCATTTTTTAAAGCAATCACATCAATCAATATCCATTTCTCCATATTCAATATTAATTTGCTTTCTCGTTTCACAATATCATAAACAGAAGAAAAAACAGTATCTTTCTTATTTCCAAAGCTCAATTTCATCAAACAACCATGTTAAGTCTTACCAAATCGGTTTCAACTAAGGATTAACTGATGAAAGAAGTATACAGGTATCGAGAAAGGGAAATGAGCACAAAGGTCAACGGGATTCCTATGCCAAATAAGTTCTGGGGAAAAGAAGCATTCCATATGGCGGTATAATTTGTTGATTGTGGAAATTATGCATTATTCCCATTTGATATTGCACGATCAGAAAGCTGTAATCATTTTTTATACTATACGAGTGGAGATGGTACAAATAGCATAACTGTATGTACGGATCCTCTGCTTGGGAGTGATGGGGGAGAGCAAGCCGACATTTTTATTCTAATGCGTGCTCACCGGCTGCGTTCACCAAGGTAAACGCGCTCGGAACGCTGGTGAAAATAACAGAGCTCGGTACGTCATATGCCTCTCTATCGACTACACTACTGATATTACCGTGTGGAAATTGCAACAATACAAGAGACCAATATATATAATGAATTTATAAGTAAGCCTAGCAAATGGATATTTAAAAAATAATTAATAATTTTCTTAAATTTATTTTCAAATAATTTATTTTAACGTAATTTTAATTGATATAAAATTTTAGTAGAGAAACTATTTTTGATATATATATATATATAGTGAATAATATATATAAATGATTAAATGTTATTTTCTATTTTTCAAATATTTTGTTTTAGCATAATTTTTGTAATAAATTCTTAAAACCCATGAAAAAATTTCTATATATTATTTTTTTGAAATCTTATTTTTCATTTTACACATTACAATGTAATACCAATAATGAAAGATATATATTTATACAAGGACATTACATTTTATATATATACAAAATAACGTTAATATTCAAAGTTTAAAAAATTAACTATGATATAAAAATTAATTGTGATATTTAAAATATCAAATATAATATAAATTTAAATTATTAAGAACGAAATTTTTATTTTACTTTTATTTGCAATCTCACTTATGTAATATCTTTTAATAAGAATTATTAAGAAAAAGATAATAATAAAAGATAAAGGATATAATATACTAAATAATATATTTTAATTTAGAAGATTTTCAAAGATACAAAGATATAAAGATATATAATCTATATTACTTTTCTTAGATTTTTTTCAATATCTATATGTTCACAATTTCATCTATATATCTTCTAGATAATTAAAATTATTATTAATTGATTGATTATTAAAATTATTATTTAAAACAATATTGCAATTAAAAGATGCTATAAAATTTAATTGCCTATTTTTATTTAACAATTAT
>NW_006263692.1:131567-147549 GCF_000469605.1 Apis dorsata | reverse complement strand
ATAATAAATAATTATATATATTATATAATTATATATATTTTGTTTTTTATATTACATATTTGTTTTAGAAATTTAATATTACATTTGGGTTGCTGTAATTAAAAACACATTAAACATTTGATACATCAAAAGTTATACATCAGACCAAATTATGAATCTAAACAGAGACTTTGGATTAAAAGCAATACCATGGAATTACTAGAATCGACTATTTGAGAAATCCTCGGCGTCATAATGATGGATCACGACGAGTTTTTCTTCTTGGATATCGTCCAAAGATGATATGTACATTTCGACTGTCTCTCCGTGCTAAATCGGATATTTGTGTCAATTGATGTCTTTTGACCGTGAATATTTTCTTCACGGTCCACTAAATTTAAATTTTATAAAGCAATGATCTACTGAGTCGATTTTTTCTTTCTTTCATTAATTTATTCCAAAATAAAAATCTATCAATATGATCTAATTAATTGATGATAATTATGAATTAATGAAAGAAAGTTAATAATAAAATTAAAAATACTTCTATATATTTTGTAATAATAGATGTTTCCATAAATAAAAAATAGGTACATAAATTTTTATAGATTTTTTAATAATAATAATTTAAAATTCATCTAAATTTAAAAAAAAAAATTTTGATATGACTTAATCGAAATTTTTCAGTGATAGAAGTCCCTTTTAATATGTTGTTATATATATTATCTTACTGAATCTTTGAATAATTTTCTCTCAAATTATTTGTTTCAAAAAAATTCCAAAAAATGTTCTTAGTAGAAAATTTATTTTATTTTATTTATTTTTATTTTATTTTATAAGATAATATAATTTGTATGTAATTTGTATGTAATTTGATGTAAACAATAGTTTTCTAAGTGGAAGCATAGAATATGTCAACTTTATTTTCATATTATGACATCATATATTTTGATACATTTAATGGATGCAAGTGATCAGTTCTTTCAAAAATAAAGAAAGAATGAAACAGAATATTAATGATAGAATTATTATTAATAAGACTCTAACATATAATTCTTGTTCCTCGTTGAATTAGCAAGAAAGTTTTCCATAGAGGCGATTGGGTTGTTTTTCTTTGAACTTTACCAAATAAAGAATCGGAAGAAAGCTGCGTGCGAACGAAATCGCAGTGTACTTACATTTAAGAGAAAAACGTCTCGTCTCGATCCGCGGTTGATTCCTATAAAGGAGAGTGCATACGATTGCGCTGCTGTGCGTGCTCTCTAGTACGGCTAAACGCAAAACTCGTTGAGTCGACGACAAGCGCTGAAAATGGGCGCGGCCCAGAATGTCGATCATTCCAAACACACCACAAACTAGAAACACGTTTGGCCGAAATCAAATTGTTTGAGCGATCATAGTCTAATCACGATATGGAAACCTGATAATTTTATAATAAATATTTTTGAACATTTAGAGAAGAAGTTCTATTTAGTAATTGGATTTTAGAATTTTAGGTTAGCTAGTAATCAAGAAGTATGTTTTTGTTTATAATGAGTGAAGATTTTACAAAGTTTATAGAATAAAGAGATTTATCATTGACGATGAATATGATATGTATTGCTTTGACATATCTTCTATTAATACTTAATCTCATCAGTTGAAATTCCATGAGATTAAATCATTATATGTACGTCACGGAAAATTAAAGACTATACAACTCATTTGTTTTGATGTGGTTACGTGACAAATGAAAATAGTGATTTGTAAAATATTCCTTATGATACTATTGCACGCATAAATATAATAAAGCGAAATAAAAAAAAAAAAGAATACTAGAAAATATTTTGTTGTATTATTTATCATGGAATAATTCATTAATCCTTTTAATGAAATAAAAGAGACACTCAGGCAAATTTAATAATAATTATACAAATCTTATTTTAAATATTACTATTTGTAACGCAATTATTAAAAATTCATGGATTATAAAAAACCGAAGATATTTTTATATTTAACGCAAAACAAATAAAATAAAAAATAATTATTTTCTATTTTTTTGTCTGTTTTTAATTTCTTGTAATTTTATTGTCAAAAAATTAATCGTTTTTTTAATTTAAAATATGTAAAATAGTAATATTTTTCAGAATACTGAGATTTTAAGTGATGTGTTCATATTGAAACACAGAAGAATGATATAGTTTGCTATAAATGCAATACGGCTTCCTTGTAGAATATTTCATAAAAGCTTCATGAGAATATCTTCCACTCAACTGACACTCGCAACGCCCTCGAGAATGAACTTGACCTTCGACCCGAACATTCACCTGTGACAAGGACGACGGAAGTCGGAGAGATTTTACTTCCTGTCATAAAGATGAAAACTATTTTTTAAAAAATCAATCAAACATTCATTGTATATTTTATATATACCATTTGAAAAAATAATTTCAATGATTTATTGCAGATTATTATTTAATGTTTTAATAATGTTTCAATAATTTTCAAAAATCAGATTCTTATTAATTTGATTATCAATACAGAATAGCAGTTTATATTTTCGTTGAAAAATTACAACGGAATTAAAAGAACAACGAAATAATGAAACAATAAACGAACATTTAAATATATTTACCATAATTTTTCCATGTAATGCACTATTAATTGAATCATGAAGATCAAGAATGTTAATGTTTCTATATTATTAGGAATTATAGCGCGCATTTTTGATTTGATCTTTTTCGATGCTATAAATTCGAATTTTTAAAATGATGTTCCATCTTGAAATTCATGAAAATTCACCGTAAGTATTTATTGGTATATATCTGGGATGGAATCGATGATGATAGTGTTTCCTCTATGAAAATATCGTGAAGAATACCGTCGTGCTCTTCAAACGTTCATCGTTCAAGAATCATATCCTACATACGGATTTATAAAAGTCATCTATGAGGCATCAAAATGGTTATAATGCAATCACGCAACGGGAAAAGATATTTCGATCAAGAAATTAGAAAGAAATATATTAAGTAAAAACGACATATGATCTATAATATCCCACAAATAATGGAATTTGGAAGATATAATATAAAAGATATAATAAAAACATGGAAGATGTGAAAAAGCACAACGTGGCATCCTAAATTCTTCCGAAAGATTTCACAACTGTGTCGTAAAAAAAACACTTGTAAAAAAAATAAATTCGATTTACAAACCTGGATTTGGGCGCGTTTAACCTCGGTGTAGAGCCAGTTGTCTGTAGAAAAGGCGATTGCCAAGAGGCCAGTGGCAATGATACCGGTTATGGTCGCGAGGGACAGCGTCACCGCAGAACAAGGCATTTTGGTAACCTCTTCTTCTTCTTCTTTTTTTCCTTTTCTATTTTTCACCGATTTTCTTTCTAAATTCCACTCTGATCAAGCGTTACATTCACCTCACACGACACCACTGCAAGTTATAGATATTGAGGAACAAATAGTCGTTGTCGTCCTCCAGACTATCGAGCATCCGTGAAAAAGTGAATCAGGAAACAGATCACGAACCATTCAGAACGAATTGGTCCAAATGAGAAAGCTTTCAATTCAATGACCGAATTTGATAACCCGATATATGAAGAGGAAACGAGGAAGAAGAAGAGGACCAATACTCAACGATCGACGTCCTTCAGGGTGCCCGATACTCCGTGATACACATTACTATCATTCTCTCCTACGACAACGACACTAACGGCCCGACTCAGCTTGGAGAAAAGCTGAGAACCGACCAAGGAGAGAGAACCGGACTCCAAGTGGGGATGGATGTAGCCTCAGGCAGGTATATTACCTGTGTTTTACCTTCAGCGGTGCTCAATATGCTGCATCCTTTGTTGAACTATCTTCCTTTTGAGCTAAAGAATAACTTCTTTCTTAATTTATCAAAATAATAAAATAGCATTTGAAGTAGATCTAAAAATGAATTCCTCTTTTGTGAAATTAATGTTATAACGCGTTTTTTGAATGAACAAGTGAAATGTGATTTTAGTGTTTTTGTGGAGATTTCAATGCCTGCATTTCTTTGTATATTTATAAAACAATAAATATCAAATAAAATTTGCTTGAATAGAAAAAAGAAATTGATTATTAAATAAAAGCGTAAAAAATATTAAATTTATTGTAATAATTAAAAATGTATATTTGTTATCATAAAAAATGTTTGTATCGAATATAGATTTGAATATTGAAATAAATAAACGAAAATCGAAGGAATTCTAGAAAATGAGAACAGTTTCGTTATAGCCATTTGTCTGCTTCCATAAAACATTCCTTCCTTGTTCTTTTACCAAACAATCCTATAGTACTATAAGATAAAGTTGATACAAACGCTAAGAAAAAGTGTGAAATTCTTTGCATTCTAGAAACAAACCGCGAATCATTTGTTTCTTGTTATTTCATTTAATAATCTTTATATTGCACTATTAATTTTTTTATTACTTTTATTACTATATTATTGATTTTTAATTTTTTTTATAATTTTAATATTATTTATATTTAATTAATATTGTATATAATATCTATTAAAAATAAAATATAATTAAAAAAAATAAAATTACAATAAAATGCAACAAATTTGAAAAACATTTATATATATATATCTGTGAGTTTATAAAATTGCAAATATTAGGTATCATATTATACATACCAAGAATTTTTTTACTCTTCTCAATAATAAAGATTTTGATTTCTTTTTTCTAAATTGTAATAATATAATTATATTTTCATTATTAAAAATATGAAGTACACATAGATATTCATAATATTAGAATATATTTATTGAAGAATACATTTTTTTTTAAATAAATATTTATTACAAATAAACAATTAATAATCAAATTTTAATTTATAAAATAAAATATTTAACATATAATTACAATTAAATAAAAAACGATCGTATATCTACAAAATTCCATAGCTTAATATAGAATTTTATTTATTAATTTATAACAATTAATGAAATAAAAAATGTGTAATAAAAATGTATCAATTGAAATTTACTATTGAAGGATCATATTCAGTACCTTCAAAGGGAGATCCTTTTGCATCCCATGCTTTTCTCAATACTTTTTCCATTTTCTGCACAAAAAATATTTTATATTTTAGTGATTATTATATTATATGTGTAAGTATAAATTAAATAACTTTTCATATGCTTACAATCTGTTCAGAAGTTGGTTTACCAAGAAGTTTTTGTTGATGATTCCACATCAATTCTTGAACTTTCATTTGTTCTTCTGATCCCATTTCATCCAAATTTCTTGAACAATCTATTTTAGTTAAATCAATTTTTGGTTCACCAATGATCAATGCTTCCCACCATCTCTCAGAAGCTTTTTCAAGATGAATCTATGAATAAAATAAAATTATAATATATATTTTACACAAACATATTTAAAATAGCTTAATTTACATTAATATGTTGTCCAGGTACTATACTCCACATTGACTCATCTTTCCGAATTTTAAAGCATAATTCTCCTTTAAAAATTGTAGTCCATACAAAATAGCGACATTCCTCTATTTCCTGATTCTGTTCAACCCTTGATGTTCTAGCTTCTATTTTAATATCTTTTGAATTAATATGAATTCTTAAATCTTTTGCTGTTCTTATACAATTAGGTAGTTTTACTAACACATCTATATCATTAATAGTTTGTGACCAAGTATAATTTTCTCTCACTGCACCATTGTAACTATCAGATGTCTTGTCTTTTTCAAGTAAATGACCAAGTTGATTTGTTATTTGACTTTCTTTATATGTTTCAATTTCTACTTCATGATCAACTTGTGAAATAAGAGAATCTTCTTCTACTGTCATTGATTCATCTTGATTTTTATCATTATTTTGAGAAATAATATCTTGACTGTTTTGAAGATCTATTCTATTAGAAGATTTAGAAATATTCTTCCATTTATGAAAACTATATAAAACAAGTTTTTCTACTGTATCAGTTGGAAAACCAAATTTTTGATCTGGTCCCGATTCAACATAAAAATCTGTACTATAATTACAATAATCATAAATTATATATTGTAAAAATAATATTTACGTTTATATTATAGTATATTGTATACTTACCATCTATATAAAAATCCGAAAAATGCATCTAAAAAGTTTGTAATATTTTTTTCTTCTTGTAAAATTTGCAAAAATGCTTCATCATGAACAGAACACATTACGGAGTTCTTTTCAAATATTTGTTGAATGATGTTTTAATTCCAATAATCGTTTTTTTTTATTAATATTTTAATATTAGTAAGTATACTAACTTATTAAAAGTCAATGAATATATTTTTCAATAACAGATTGTCTTTCGTTTACAAATTATTTGTATATTATTAACTTATTATCTTAAATAGGTTATAGAAAGTATTCTTTAAGATATATTGTTTAGAAATTTTGTTTATTTTATTAATATATTATAATTCACAACTATTAACTATATTTCGTCTTTATAACATAAATTTCCATTGTGTAATAACTAAAAAAAAACTTTAACACATATATACTTTCTTTTATAATTTCAGACTTTCTATTTTTTAGATTCATGTCATGAAATTGAATAATAAGTTGACAAGTGACATAAATTCGTCATAAGCGCCCTCTTCGTTGGATCATTGAATTAAGTACATTATTTACATATTTTGGCATGTTCTAAGAATAGTGACAAACAAATTATATATGATATGTTTTAAAAATGAAAAGAAAAATATTATAAAAGAAAAATAAATATGTATTCATATTTATAAAATAAAACAATTTTTTTGTACAATTTTATATTATAAAAATTTTACAAATTTTAACCTATTCTTTCAACCGAATCGATATATTTGGAATTGGATTATTTACATTCTCATATATTTTAATTATATGAAACTTCTTTACAATGACTGGTCTGCCTATTTTTACTCCTGAAATTGCAAAAGGTATTTAAATTTTACAATTTAGCATTTATATTTTAAGTATTTTTTTCAAAAATAATAAATAAGATGACTTTCAGCTGTTTTAACCGACATTCTGACAGCATTGAATACTCCAGAAAATACTCAAAAACTTACAGAAGCTAAAGAAAATTCTGGAAATGAAATGCTGAAAATGATGCAATTTGTTTTTCCAATTGTTGTTCAAATTGAAATGGATGTTATTAAGAACTATGGTTTTTCAGAAAGTAGAGAAGGTAGAAAATATAAATATATTTTCATTTTAAAATGAATATAATTTTTATTATTAATTTATTACTGTTTTTATTTATAGGTACAGTTCAATTTGTAAAATTACTTAGAACTCTAGAAAGGGAAGATCCTGAGGTAGCACAATTACATAGTCAAGTTCGATCATATTTTCTTCCTCCAGTTCTGAATTCTCATATAAATTGTTCAACTGAAGCTTCTCTTTAAAATATAATTTCAATATACAAATATTTTAGTTTGTATTTTTTTCCTCTTTATAAAACAAAAATTATTTATCATAAGCAATAATCATAGTATTTAATTCATAACTTTACTATAATTTCAAATGCATTTAAGTTTTTGTAATTTTAAAGCAATTTTATAATTACTTTGATATATTGTTATTAAAATTTACTATATAAAAAAAAAGATAATATACAAGGGATCTCCAAATTAAATATTTAATCAGAAAAATTAAAAATTTTTACATTTATTTGTATAATAATAATATTAATAATGATAATAATATAATCTACTAAAATATATAATTTCATTCATAAATGTTCATTAAATTTTCTTTGCACTTACACCAATTCTAAAAACTAAACAATATTCCATTGTTCGCGTAAAAATGAAGTTTGTACATTATATTATATAAATAAAATTATAATATAAAAAAATAAAATATTTTCATTGATATATTATAAATATATATATATATATCATTTATTGAGTATATCGGAAAAAATATTTGAAAACATATAATATTAAAATGTTATGTTTAATAAATATGACACAGTATTTTTTTTATAAAAACTGTGAATATAAGATTACTAATATATTTTCAATTTTGAATTGATTTAGATTCCATTATAATTCTAACTTCATTATTTCGCGAACATCTGGAGAAATACGCAATTAACTATACAATTTCAATCATATAAGCGAATATGTTGAAAATGCATAATAAAACAAAATTAATTATTAATACAACAAAGAATAATACAATGGAATTATTTAAGCAATATTTACTTAACAAAATTTTAATCGTGCAACTCATGTCTAATTTACTTAGGTTTAAGCAGACAAATACAAGTTCCCCTTTGTCAATCAATAAACGTATGAAATCGTTTTTTATATAAAATTGTAAAATGCATAAATATTCTTAAAAAGGAAATGCTGAAGTTTATATTAAGATTAAAGCGAAGTAGTTTTTTTAAAAGTTATTAATAAATATGTATTGATTAATAACTACCATCTTAAAGAAATGATTCATATTTTTTCTTTATGGAATCACAATGATGGTCATAAACGTGAAAAATATTCACAATATATAAAATAATAAACTCAGCAATTTCCTCAGAAACTAAGAAATAATTAGTTTCTAGTTTTAAGTTTTATTTAGAATATTCTACATATTGAAGGAAAAGATTTGACAGTTGGGGAACAATATGCTAACATATTTACAATTTTTTTTTTTATATAAATCAAGGTACAATTGTAAATCGTTTTGCGTATAAAGAAAGCTAATGCACTTCACATTACCCTTTATTTTCATGTTGGTTCATTAAGTTTGACAGTCGAACGAATAAAGACACCGCGTTAAAGAATTTCTTTAAGAAATTTCTAGAATATTTATAGAAACCAACATAAGCATTATATTTTAATAAGTCTCCATGAAACAATAAAACGCATCGATTTATCCATTTATTTATAGAAAAATGCATATTAATTACGGCTGTGTTTGGTTTTCTTTAGTGCATGAAGCCTATGCATATATCTTCAATAATTATCCAAACCAAATGCATAAAATTTCATAAATAAATTTAACTTGTACATATATATGTACTTCAATAATATTAGAAGATATAATTATATGATATAAATATTTTGCAGCTATAAACTGCATAACATAATTATTTCATCTGCAAGTAATCAAGATATTAAACAATGAAAAGTAATGAATTAGCAAAGACATATACTAGCATTTTTCTTGCAAGATGAGTATTAGTCATAAAAGGCATGCCATGACACCAATATTTTTACGAATCACAATCAATGCATGTCACATTAAGCGTAAAACATAAATTGAAAAACCCTGTTCGATATAAATTACTCCTGCAAATCACGACAGTCTCATAATCTCGTTAGCTATAGAAAAGCATGTATATAAATATAAAATAAAAGAAATAATCAATTAATGATATCAATTTATCAATTATAATCTATAGCACAATGAAAATCTTATTCAATAATCTATTACGAATTCAAGATGCATTTAAAAAATATATTATAAATGGAAAAAGTTCTTATAAAATTTAGTTATACCTTGAAAGCATTTAAATGTTCAAAATTGAAATATGATTTCTTTTTAAATTTTTTACTTATTATATATTATCTTCTCTTTTTAAATAATTTTTCCTTCATTGTTAATATGTAATAAAATATAAATTATATAATTGTAACACATAGTAACATTTTCATATAAATATTATAAGTTATAGATTTTCAATTATATGTAGAAATAAATGTTAATGTTTACAAATATAGTTATCTGTTGCATTATTTATCATCAGTCCAAAAGAATTAAACTAGTTATATTAATGTATTTTTTAAAGTTTCCCTTTGTCATTGATTAAGATCAGAAAGGAAACTAAAATGTTCATAATAAATATTTTAATTTGATTAGACATCATTTATATCTATTTATCATTTTTTATATTCAAGTAAAACTATTTCGTAATGAGTGAGAAACTTATACCGTACAGGGTTATCGTTAAAAATCTTGAATACATTTTAAACCACAGTGCTCTTGATTTTCGACTGACACATTCAACGATTATCACCGAGCTACGAAAGGAACGGATTCGCTGTAGTAGTTGTATTCGCTGCCCAAGGATCTTGTCGAATCTGATTAATTGTAGGACGAGATGGCGTTGTTGCCGTCGCAAATGGATTTGCCGAATATGACATTGTTGCTGTAAATTTTTGTTTACATTAATTTATATTATTCTATAATTATAATGATTAATATATTATATTCCATATCATATACTTAATTTTTTAATTTAATATCAATATAAACAATCATAATTTCATATAATTTCATATAAACAAATCAGAAATATAATTTATAATAATAATAATATTAAAAATTTATAGATAACAATTTTTGCTTTTAGCATACATATTTGTTTTAACAATACTTATTAAAACTTGACTGAAATTTGATGACAAAAATATGAAAACAAACATGAAAACATATTAAACTATAATCAAAAAAAAAAAAAGATAAAAATTTCATTTTTACAATATATACAATATCATCACAATTTTTCTAATATATATATCATTTTTTGTTGAAAATAACATCTATGTAAAATATAATGAATGAAATGATTTCAATATCATAATTAAACCATGCATCCATGCAGTATTGTTGAAAGTACATCTTGAAAGTACTCACGAATTTATTTCCAATGAAATGCTGTTTTACAGACAGAATATATTATAAATAATATAATATAATAACACATTGTTTATTTTTATATAAGACTCATAATATATTCGATTAAAATTACAATAAATTAACTTAATCATAAAAATTTTATTCTTTCATTAAGCGATGATATATGCATACAATGATATATCTATAGATTTATAGATTTCAATATTTTAAAATTACGCCTTTAAATTTTATATGATATATGATGAATTATGTTTGAAATAAATTGTTACCTGCAGGTGTAGGCGTTGTGGATTTGATCGCAGAAGAACTGACAAGATTATCAAGATTAACAAGAGCAGAGTTTTCCCCAAGGAACGATTGTGGTGTTTTTTTAACAGCTCCTGTACTAGTGGGAAGAGTTTCAGCTATGCCTCCCAAATCAAATGGATCTGGTGATAGTGTAGTTGCTACAATTGATTTAAAAATATAAGATATTAACATAATTTATAATAATAAATAATACTAATAATTCATTAATAAATACCATTATTTGTAGTTTGCAGACTAGATCCAGGCTTATTTCTGTTAGTAATTACATCGAATTCATCTAAATCGCTTAGTGGACTGGCTACAGAATTGTTTTGATTTCCAATAGGGAAATTGTTAAGACTAGGACCAGTTCCATTGAAGTCATTATTAGTTGTATTGAATGTAGCATTTGAAGTCGTAGGCAAATTAAAACCTATATTTTGTGGCGATTGTGCCGCAAAACCAATATTTTGTGTTAAGGTAGGATTGTTAAAAGATGGAGAAGCAGATGTCATACCATCTCGGCTAGCCTAAATAAATTCATTATATATATATAAATGACCATAATAAAATTAATTAAAAAAAATAAATATCTTACTTGTTTTTTATTTGTATCAACTTCAGTAGTGATAGCAGTAGTACTAGTAGAAGGTATTGGTGACCATGGATCTGTATTAGGTGAAGTTGTAACTGTTACAGGCGATGAAGGAGGTGCTCGCCATGAATCAATTGTAGCAGCTGAAATCAAATTATAAATTAATTATGAAGCCAGTAGAAAAGATAAATTGTAAAATTGCTTAGTTTTTGATCAAATTAATTTTTTTAAATAAATTTTACTTGATCTTTGTGGTACGGGAGTCCATGGGTCTATTGCAGGTGATGTAGTACTTGTTGTAGGAACACTCCATGGATCATTTTGTGGCTATATAATAAATGAAAATATATAAATACAAATTTCTTCTATTTTTAATAAGTTTTTATGTTGCAGTTTATGAACATAATATTTAATAATTATTCAAACATACCTTATATAGATAAAATTGAGATAAATCCAAAGACTATTATGTAACATGCAAAAGGTACATAATGCAACATTTATCATGCAATAAGCAAATTAGAAAAATAATTAATTAAATAAACTTAAATAACTTAATTAAAAAATAAATTTAAAATAACATACTTGAGGTCTGGGTGGAGGTGGTGTTATTGGTATACCCCAAGGATCAGTTTTTACATTATATCCACATGCTTCTTCTAAATTTACATCCAGCAAATCTAGCATATGACTTTGTTTCTCAGTTTGAGGTGCTCTGAAATTAATTTTTTTAGATAAAAACAAAAAATAGACTATATAATTATAAAAAATTAAACCTTATATAATTTATATTAACTTAAAATCTTGTTGACTTTGACTAAGAGCTAATTGTAATCTGACATCATCACTACGTCTTCTTTGTTCTTCTTGTTCTGCTTCTTCTCTTGACATTGCCAAAGCTAATTGTAATTGTAATTCTTCCTCACCTACTGTCTGTGGTCTTGCAGCTTCCAATTCAGCTAAAAATTATATATGTTCATAATATACATGTGCATTATATATGCATAAATTATATATGTAGCATTTATAATTATCATATTATTAAATATAACAATATCTGTAAAAAAATTTATATTTATATATCAATAGCAAAAATTATGACATATAAACATTTAAATTAAAGTATTTACTCGTACGTCTAGTAGTAGTTTCAGATCCTAGGCGACATGGTTCCCAATCTTGAAACTAAACAGCAAAATATTTTGCTTTTAAAAAATCTTCTATTATTGAATTTTTTGATCTTGATATCAATGTATACTTACATCACTGCTTACAGGTGATATAGTATCTAATCCATCACTACCAAATCCACTAACTGATTGGGCAAATCTTTCTTTTGCTTTCAATGCTCTAGCTCTTTCATTTCGTAATCTTTCATCATCTTTTAATAAGGCCACAAGTTGTTTTGCTTTTTCTCTAACATTAACTCCTTGATCTTTAGATCCTTCCATATACTGAAAATCTAAATAAAGAGAAAATCTAAATTAAAAAAATATATGTATAGTGATAATAAATATAGGATATAAATATTTTATATTAAATTTTAAAAATTATAGTAAAATCTAAAATATAAAAATATTTACCTTTTAATGTTTGAATGGCAAAAATATTTTCTTTACATTGTTGTGCAACTTTTTCTGTGCCTGTTTTGATGAGATATTCTAAAAGAACTAAGGCTTTGTATACATGTCGCCAATTTTTGCCATGATCATTTAATCTTTTCCATAACATTTGCATAATCTCAGTGAAAGCCACAACATTATATGTTAAATCAGCAATTTCTGCCATAAGTGTACTGCTTGGACCCCAAGGATCATTACTAGTGGCTTTACGTACAGCTTTCTACATATATAATTTTGTTATAATATATATATCATAATAGTAATAAATAATCATCAAATAACAAACTATTATTTTAATTACCTGAGCATTGCTATAATTATGGGCAAGATTAACAATATCTCGCCTAATACCTGCTAAATTTACTTGCATAACGTCTTGACCTTGTCTTCTCATCTAAAAGATTTTCACTATATATTATAAGCAGGTAGTAATATTCATATTTTTTCTATAAGCCCATACTTATCATCATATACATTCACATTTATATCTATTAAATATGATATATATTAAAAATTTTCAATATCATAAAAATATAATATAATATATATAAACTTTATTATATTATATTATATATTATATCAAAAGTCTTTTTTATATCGAATTGATAATAAATATGGGTAATTATTTAATACCAAAGCCATGCGACTAAATATGCATTAGTAAAAAAAAAAACAGAAAATTATTGTATTTTACAATATTACTTTACTTTTACCAAATTAACATATTATTACTACTTTCTACTTGGTTAGTAAGATGAATGAAAGTAGCTAAAGTAAAAGTATGATTGATACATAAAAATGAAGAAATCCTTCTTAATGATGCTTTTATTTTAGATATATTATTACATAGTTTGCAAATTATATATGAAACAAAATACTATAAAATAATGCAACATGATAAATTATATTTTATAAGTACATAAAGCTCTAAAGCAGATTAATTTTTTTGAGATGTGCCTATAAATATATAATATGTACTTAAGATAAAAGATTTCGACTAAGTATCATTTTACATTACATATGAATATTCATATATATTAAATAATATTTATACTATCATAATACCTTTGCTAAAAGAAAATTATCATAATTTTTATCATTTAAAATTTTTTAAGAAACATTAAAAATGTTTTTTACAATAAATTTAACATTAATGATTTTTTTAAATAATTTGATGCAATACTGACTTGCATAATGTGCAGAACTTATCATTATTACATAATTTTGCAAAAAATAAAACATGAATGATTTTAATTATGTGCAAAAATTGTATTACTAAACACTATAATTTTTATCTTTTCATATATACAGGATGTTATATATATGATTATATATAACATTTTTAAATTATAAAAATATGTTAAATCTTTAAATAAGATTATGTATTTTCAGAAGTTTTTATCTTTTATATAATAATTTATTTTTTATTTCTTTTTAAGATTGAAAGCAAGTAATCTTTATCAACACCCTGTATATTATTATTAATGTAGTTTGTAAAACATTTATCTACATTATTTATTTTTTGAACATTTTCTAATAATATAATTGATTAGTAAAGTTATAACATTGTTATTTTGTTAACTGTGGTCAGTTAATAAAATTTACCTTCTGCATAGCCATTGTTGGCATATGAAATATGGCTCGGGTCGTTGATGAAGCTACTTCTTGTCCACAAATATAGAAAACTCCCAAACACTTTTTGAATCACAACAAAATCCTAGACTATTACATAGTACAATAAATAAATAAGAAATATTTGTTACATTTACCTGTCAATGATGAATAAGTTCTTATTTAATATACAAATGATAATATAATTAAATTAAAAATATTTTAAGTGAATATTCAATGATATATTAATTATTATGCAAATAAATATTGCACAGAATACTGCATTCTTTATTTTTCTAATGCAATATATATTAGAAACTTATGAATCTAAATTAAAGATATATATTACAGTTTAATATACAATACTATTATATTATAATACTATTATATATATAATAAATTTTGTACTTTATATAAATATCATATTCAAAAATTGCTTATAAACTAAATAGGCACAACTCATATTGGATATATAAAATATATTTTTTTTAGCTGTTTTAAATGTTTTTTTTAAAGTTCTATATACAGGATATATATATAAGCATATATATATATATATATATATATATATAGCTGAAGTGTTACAGAAATATTGAAAATAATAACATTTTACTCTATAAATATTTAACATTGCTATTATTATAATAGTAATATAAAAGAATAATAATATATGTAATAAAAGATTACTTTAAAGAAAATAAATATCTTTTTATATTGAAGAGAAAAATGTTACTATATTTATAAAATACTATACCACATATTAAAATATTTCATTTTATGAAAAGCAATTTTATGAAGAAAAAAATATAAGATTAAGAATTTATGAACTTACTCAATTCCTTTAAAGACAAATGCAATTATGAAAAAATATTACTCTAAATTAATTAAAATTAAATAAAAACTTATATTTGCATGGTTTTATATCTAAAACTTTAATGTTTTATTTATATCTATTCTTTAATTATTTTTTAATTTATTCTAAAATTTTCATTTCTTTATTAAATTAACCCATGCTTTTTTGAAGAAATTAGAGTTGCAGTTTTTGTGCAATATTAGTAATATTCATTAAATTATTTTGAAAATATGAAGTATATATTTTGTTAATGATAGAAATTAATTTTCTTTTTATTTCTTTTTTATTTTTTAATAATGATTTTTACAAGCTTTTTAATAAAAGAAATTTAAAAAGTATAAATTAAAGAAGAATATTCTTATATAAAAGGAAGAAAGAATTTAA